>NW_007578972.1:174247-221829 GCF_000690725.1 Stegastes partitus | reverse complement strand
TCCCAAAGAACAAGCGTATGAATCGAGCTGAACCCAGATTCTCCAGACAAACAGCTCAGAATGTTCCCTACCTGATGGAGGCTGCTGGCGCTGACCGATTCAACGTTTACTGAACGTTTACTGAACGTTTACTGAACGTTCACTGGGATATTCTTCCAAACTAAATGACAAAACAGCGACTGAGACCCAAAAAGAGCACAGACAGAGACACAAACGGAGCACAGAGTCAGAACCAAACACACAAAGACAGTAAATGAACTCAAACAGACGCTGATTGAGTCCAAACACACGGAAGTCCGACTAAATGTAAAACCGCAGGATGACCAGAGAGGGATTAGAACCCACCAAGAGACACACAGGGAACACAAACAGGTGCAAAACCACACATAATTACTCAAAGCAGCTATAAAGAACCACAAAACAGCACCAACGTCGTCTGTTTTGTTCTAATTAAGGCAATAAAATCATTCAAACTAAATCAGATGTGAACGTTCGACTGTCACATATTTTCTCATTTAAAGTTGATTCTAAAAACGGAGTCATCAATTGATCAGCTTATTGATTTCAGCTGCGACTGCTGTGACAGTTTTCTTCCTCCAACCGGCAGCAGCTTCTCGTTATCCCCCCTCGTTATCCCCCCAATCCTTTCATTTAGCGACGCCCCTGAACCCCGACACACCGACACCGAGGCTCAATAATTCAGTTATCAGCCCCAAACCTGCACTAATCCTGCAGTTGTCAATAATTAAAAATGAACATCTGACAGAACACCCACACACACACACACACACACACACACACACACACACAGACAGAAAACAACAACAAAGGCTCTGATCGGGTCTTTGGGTCTTTGTGTGTTTCACCTCCTGGATTTGGTCCAAACCGTCGGACAGTTTTTCTGCTGCAGTCAGACTCATGCTCTTCATTTCTTTATTTCTTTCTGAATCATCTGCTGAACCGAGGCGTCCCCCAACTAGAAACAACGTTCAGGCTCAACAAAACACTGCTAACGCAACAGTTTGCGTAAAGATTTTCGAGTTCTGACGACTTTTAGGGAAACTCAACAACAAACTACTGAGTCACAGAAATCAATTGTTAATTATTCAGTAGCTGGGAGCTGATGGTTCATCAAAACTAAGCTGTTCAGCTCGTTTCTGAATGTTCTTTTAAAGGGAATTTCTAAGTGCTTTGTATTTAATTCTAACAATTCTGGTCAATTTCATAAACCAAGTGGATCCAAAGCCCTGAACTAAAGACGAAGACAAGTTTTAACAAACAGAAATGTGAGTTTCAGCTACAAGACATGGAGCTGATGCAACTTGTGTTTGCAGCTTAAACAGTTTGTCCGAATCAGTGAGTTGGATCCTTTTTCTCTTTAATTATTGGATCTCGTCCCTTTAATGACTTTCTCTAAACTTTCTTCCTCGACCTGCAGCACAGCTTTCTGCCCGTTTCTCATCTAAATCTGAGCTTTAAAGTCAAACCTCAGAGCTTTCAGGGCTTCGACTTCCTGAAAGCGAAGCCTGGATGCTGTGAGATCAGAGGACGCACGTTTCTTTGTCGTATTGTGTAAGTGTAGCTTCGGGAGGCCAGCGGAGGCGTCCAGGACTCCTGCAGAGCTGCTGCTCCGCTGCCAAGTTCTCCCAAGAAACTGCTGAATATTCACAGTATAATTAATCAAGTGATGATTCTAATCACATTCTAACTAATGAGCTGCTTTCTGTTAAAGGACGAGGACACAGAATCATTAATGTCTCCGACTAATCACTTTTATATCACGACTCGTCTGCTGTGTACTTTCAGGACAGATTTATTCTGAGGGTGAAACTTCGGCCACATGTCGCTGCACAAACACCGAGACCGTCAGATAAACCGTACGAGCTGCAGGAAACTCAAGTTTACACTTTTTCTGTTTGGAGGAAAAAACAACAGGAAATATTGGCAAAGTAAAAGACTGGAAGAATCTGGAAAACATCATAAAACTGTAATACATTTAGAAATATATCATAAAAATATTCTTGTTTTTTAAATTTCTTTCTAAGTATTAGTGGAACATGTTTAGAAATCTGGAAAATATAAAAACATTAACAAATAAAGTAAAACAGTCAAGCACAGGTTATACTGATGTTTCTCTGAATTTCGTTAAGTCATATTTTTACAACTCGTTTATCCTATAATTTTTAAAAAATCTGAATATTTTAGTGATGTTTCTCAAATATTGTCATATACATTAGTTTTATTTCCTTCAAAAATGTACTCCAATGTATAAAATATTTTGGAATATTTTATCTTAAATGTGTAAATATTTCCTCCTCATGTCTCTCAGAGTTTTCTCAGATCCCTTAATGACATTTTTAGGATATTTTCCAACATTTTTAAATCTCTTATTATAAAAAATTACTGGACATGAAGTCCCGCAGCTCCACAGAACCAGAACATGACGGAGGACAGACGTGTCCTGTCAGCAGGAAACACTGAAAGTCACAAGAGATATTCATATTTGGCCATAGCAACATGGTGATGAAGACGATGGTGATGCAGTGTTGCAGCAGAACGTGATGTTGGCTGATGTTAGGGAGTGTGTGTGTCGGTGGTGCGTTGTGGTGGTCTTGGTCACGTGTGTAGTTCAGGAACCACAACAAAGCTGCGGTTTTCTGCTGCGACGCCTCGAACACAAACACATGATGAACGGCAGCAGAAACACAAAGCGTCTGTAAGAGGAGACGAACAAACAGCCGCAGACATGATGGAGGATCGTGTTTCTGAGTGGACAGGAAACCACACACACACGCACGCACGCACACGCACACGCACACACACACACACACACACTGATTCTCCTTAAACTTCAACACTTTTTTTTTGTTTTTTGTAAATGTGTAAAATGTGTAAAAAACTGTGTAGAATTTTGTGCAACTGTGTGTTTAAGTGTGTAAAACTGTATCATTGTGCACAGGTGTGACAACAACTGTAGAAAGGTGTGTAACTATGTGTAACTGTGTGTAACTGTGTGTGTAGCTGCAGGTCAGACCAACATGTCGTACAGTGTTTACCACCAGTGTGTAACTGCGTAAAGAAGTGCACAAAGTGTGTACAGGTCAATTTTGTTATGTGTGTGTGTGTGTGTGTGTGTGTGTGTGTGTGTGTGTGTGTGTGCAGGTCAAACATGGCGTCCGGTGTTGTTTGGCTGCAGACTGAGCTGCTGCTTTAACTAGTTCAGAGACGAAGCTCCAAATCTGGTTAAGAGCTCAGGAGGACGAAGAGAACTGGGTCACACACACACACACACACACACACAAACACACACACACACACACACAGGTGGTCTGAGTTGGTGTAGTTTTGGTTGGAGCAACAGCTGGACGTCTGAGACCCTGAACGCATCGCTGCAGTTTAACCACTGAGTCAACAGACAAGAAATACAGGAGTTAAAGTTAAACCTAGAGGAAAGTAGTTTTACTCGAGTACTTCCACTTTACGTTATACTTTAAAGCTCAGCTTTAAATTTCTAATAACATGTGTGCCAGATGTTGGAACAGAGTTCATAAATAGATATTTACAGGTTTTGTTACAGGAAAACCTCATTAAAGTGTCGACAGAAAGGTGAAACCTGTTCCATCACTGTGACCCAAACAGCAGCAGTGAGTCCAGATGTGGATCAGTTCTATCTTTAATTCAGGCTTATAACAGCTACATGGACGTGTTCTCACTGACATGTTAAACTTATTCAAACTGTTCGTTCGACTCAACTCACATCACCAATCAGCCGTTTCAGGATCATCTGATCATCATCAGCGACTTCATGGAGAAACATCAGTTCATAGTTTCTTCAACTTTTCTTAAGTGGAGAATCTCAGAGAAAGACTTCTGAGGGAAGTGTCTGTCTGCTCACTTCCTGATGTCAGATTAAGAAGTTAAACCTTGTTTTAAACACAAATCATCTTGAATCAGTCAAATGTTCTGGATTCCAGGTGTTTCATCATCATTCTGCTGTTTGCTTTAAGTAAAAGGAGAAAATGTCTGAATGTTTATGAGCTGCAGCTTAAATCTGCAAAATAAGACATCATAGTTCCGATAAAAAGATCCAAACTCTCTGTTATCATCTGGAACAACTGTTTCAACGACCACGAGGACAGACAGCATTGGTTAGGAACCATCTTCAGCTGCAGTGGCGTTTTAAAGTCGTCTGAACTTTCATTTCAGTGTAAATGAATCATGTTGAACTGACTTTGCTGCCGCCACCGCTGGCCACGCCCCCCCTACACGGAGCGCGCTCCAGCGGCAGCTAATGAGGCGGCGACATGTTTATCCTGCAGGTTAAACGTCTGACGATCGGGGTCGCAGCCTCCACATGCCGACCTTTGACCTCTGAGCACGTGCCGTGATAGTGATACCCGCCGCCGCACTGAGCGCGCTCAGAAAGCAGACAGGGGAGGGGTGACCTCTGACCTCTAAGTTGTTTTCTGTGAGTGTGTGTGTCATTGTGTCTGTGTTATTGTGTGTGTTAGGGTGTGTTAGTGTGTGTGTGTCTGTCTGTGTTATTGTGTGCCATTGTGTGTGTCTGTTAGTGTGTGTGTGTGTGTCATTGTGTGCCATTGTGTGTGTGTGTGTGTGTGTGTGTGTGTGTTATTGTGTGCCATTGTGTGTGTTAGAGTGTGTGTGTGTAAGTGTGTGTGTGTGTGTTATTGTGTGTGTTAGTTGTTGTATGTGTGACTGTAAAGTTCCACTTGTTCAGTTTCCTTCAATCTGAAGTCAAACTCTGTTCAACTTGATTTAAACAAAAATCTGATTTTTCATTTAATCTGTTAAAAAAGTCACAAACAGACTCTGAATGTTCTGTTCAGTCTCATCAACCGCTCAGAACTCAAAGATTCTCAGAAGAACAGCAAATTATCACAACTGATCCAGAATAATTTGCATTCAAACGCGATAAATGACTGAGTGGAGTTAACCCTAACTAACCCTAGGTGACCTTAACTAACCCTAACTGACCCTAACTAATCCTTTCTAACCCTAAGCCTCATTTAGAGGCATCGCGTTAGAAAACGCTTGAAAGACAAATTCAGCAAACCAGCTGAAACGGTTTCTGAAAAGCTTCTGCATGTTTCTCTGAAGTTCTGGTTGTTTCTACTTCTTGGAGGTTTTTCAGCAGCTGGTTTAGTTTTAAACTTCTTGTAGCGCCACCTTCTGACGACACCATGCAGCTGTGATTACTCGCCTAAACAGAACGAGGTGAAGTCACGTTTACCTCTTGTTTAAAAGATACGCAACATTTCAAAAGTTTGCTTTAGATTTCCGTGACAGTTGCAGTGAAACAGCCCTCCATCGACCCCGAGCTCCTGCTGCTGCTCATTAACAAGCAAACTCTGAACAGAATCTGTCACCTAAAATAATTAGGAAATGAATTCCATGTTGTTTTGTTTTTCAGAAGAAATTTTCAGGAGGTGTCATCACATATTTCACCATTTTCAGACACTTCACACCAAACAACTGATCAGTTCATCCAGAAAACAGACAACAGTAAAGATAAAGATCAGTTTGAGCCCTAAAGTCCATCACAGTACAAAGGTTTGGAGTCGGGACCAGCAGGGTTTTTAAAGCTGTAAAACACTGAAGCAGGTACATTTACCACCAAACCTCTGAGAAACAAACGGCAGCAGGTGAAAACAGAGAGAAAGAAAAAGTTCCGTCAGGTTTCTAGTCTTTGAAGTCGGCGCTGCTGCAGTCAGAGGATTAAATAATAAATGGTTGGTAGTTCGCTGCGGTTTCTACGGGCAACACTGCTGCTCTTTATCCTCCCGCCTGCAGTCGGCGGTTTGGGGATGAATTTAATTACCGGCCGGCTGCCCTGACAGAGCCGCCTCCGGCCCGGAGCTCCGAGGTCAGCAGCTTCACCGGGCTTTTAATCAGCGCTGCAGAGGAGCAGCTCGGCCCAAACATCCGATAAAATAGTCAGAACTCCTGGAACAGTCGCATCGCTGCATCGGAGCAGCACAAACCCAAACTGTTGGTTCCTCAGAGCTGAAAGCAGCTCTTCACCCTCAGAGAGGCTTCAGTTCAGGGAGGAAATGATTGTAATTAAGGTTTCCACAAACTTCACCTCCACAAAAACAGCACCACGACCGAAGGAGGGCCTGGAACAGAGCGACTCTCTGCTCACTTTTTATGCCTCTACATTTAAGAAATGCTGAAAAATCTTGGAATGAAACAAAGTGCAAACAACAGCGTGACTTGTTGTCTGAAGAAACTTCATCAAGCACTTTGCAGAAGAGAACATCTGAATCCTAAAGTTTACCTCCACAAGCACGCCAACAGAAACTTTGCTCACGTTTTAAACCTCAGACGTCTCATCAGGCCTCAGAGGTTCCGAAAAATCTTGAAATGAAACAAAAAAAGGATTTTTCAGAAAAGAGCATCTGCGTCCTAAAACCTCCACAGAAACACGACGAGCAGCAGCAACATCCGCAATAAAGAGAAGTTCTGCTCACATTGGTTTTAGTTTTTGTGGAAAATCTGAGAAAAACTTCAAACTTTTCTCCACAAAAACCAGAAACATCTTTTCAACCTGCAATAAAAACACTCTGCTCATTTTTATACCTCAAACATTCTTCACTGCATCAAGGTTTTCTGATAAATCTGAGAAAAACACGAAGCTGAAAGCTCCAACAGACCAAACAAACTGAATGTTTAAACACGACCACTGACTCCAAAGGCAGAATGAACTTTGAAATTCAACAAAACAGAAACTTAAGTGAGAAAATAGCTGAAGTTGTTTTAGGGACTAAATGTCAGCGTGTACGTGAGCTTCGGGTCTGGAGTCGATGCTGTCGAAGGGAATCTGAAAGTGGACCTCGCGGATCGTTTCGCCGTCTATCTGGAAGCTGTCGTCCTTTTCCAAGAAAACTCTGAAGCTCCAACAAACTTAGAAGCAGCTCGCTGCCAAGTATTTCAAGCTGCTGCCAAACATCTCCGCTGCCGCTCTCAAATATTCCAACCAGCCAAATGATTTTCCCGTAGAATCAGTCAGAAATCAGGAAACGTGCTGAGCAATCGCTCCCAGATAATTGTGTTTTTTTGGTGAAGCAGCTCTGCTCGCTGCAGCGTTTCTTTCTGCTCACTTCTGCTTTACTGACCGCTGATGGGATCGAGGCTGTCGGCTGCAGATAACATGTCGGCGGGCGACAGTGAAGAAGAAGCTTCATCCTCAAGCACACATGAACTGACTGAGACGAAAACTTTCATCAAGTCACAACTAAAGAATCTCATGTTTAACAAGTTCTCTGAGGTTCATGTTTCATAAAGTTCTGCAGCTCTGTGGAACCAGAACAACATGAAGGAGGAGAGAGACCTCAGAGATGGACTCGGTTAAGAAACCTGGAACCTTCACGTCCAACAGGTATCTCTAACGCTGGGAAACAAAGGCACGGAGATTTAACTATTTCCCAACCCAACAAACTGTTGTTTTGTTATTTCATGTCGTCTCCTCGTCCTGCAGATGTTGAACTATCTCCATGTCTCCAGACTTTTCCACATGTTTCACCATACTGGATGTATCTCCAACAACTCCTTTTATAGGATCTAATTAGTGCAAAAAGTTTATTTTTGGCATTTTTTTTTTTGAATGACACCTGAAGAACGAAGCGGTTTTTCAGTAATGTCACAGATTTGGTTTTCCTGCAGAACTCCCCGTCTTCAACGTATCTCCAACAACTGGCTCCTCTGTTCTGTGTGTTCTGTCTGAGCCATGCTGCATTTATTTATCGATCCAGTAGGTTGGACTTTCTGGAGTGTAAAAATGTAGATTTCATCAAAGACAACTGACCAACAACCTCCACAGCTCCCTGAAAAGGACAATCGGAGCAGATTTACAGACTGAATTCATCTTCAGTCCCGTCGAGACTCAGACAGAAGCTGGAACGTTAATGGAACATTATCCGGAGCAGTGGAGTCGACGGTGTTTACAGGCTGCTGATAGAAACGAGTCCAGCAGGAACGTCTCTGAGGAAAACCACCACATTAATACTATCAGAAGGTTTAGCAGCTCGACTGGAGGCTGCAGGAGTCAAACACGAGCGTCAACAGATTATCTCATCCGACGTTCACCGTTTCTACGATTTCTGAAGTTTTTTAACTGATGCTGATCAAATTAAATATTTTTAAACTGAGAGCAGCGACCAGAAGTTCTGCACGACGCCTCAGATTCATCCACTTCACTGTAGAAACAGATTTCATATGTTGGTTCAGAAAAAAAAAAGGTTTCAGGGACTCAATAAGGACGGTTTATTCTGGTCTTTAACAGACTCCTCCAAATGCCTTCAGTGAAAAAGTGAAATGATCCGACATCACCATCAGAACATCTCCACCTGTTTAAAACAAAAGCAACTAGAATTTTATGAAATCCGTGTCTGGTTTGGTCACCAGCTAGTTCCCCTTTAGTTTAACATGTAAAATACAATTAACAAAGTTTCGTGTTCAACAACTTTTTTCTTTTTAGAACATTGATCAGTTTTCTCGATCACCAGTTATCGGCCCTGATGAAACCCATCAGATGACCTCCATCAAACACACCTTTCCTACTGACTTCCATTGACTCACCAAACCGCCCAGATGTTCATGTGAGTGTTAGATGACGTCTCAGCCAGCAGATGTGAGTTAATCCTTAAAACGTGATTCTGAATGAAACTTCCACAGAAACACAAACGTCTCCACAACAGACAGGAACTCAGAAAGCCAAATTTAAATAAAAGCAAGAAAGAAGCTTTAAAAAGCTGCAAGTTCAATAAACGAGGCATGAAGTTGCGACCGTCTTTGGTCATATCCTCCCAGCTGAGCAGCGTCTCCACACATTCACCCAACAAGCACCACAAACAGTGAAGGAAGCGGACTTACCTGCGTGGACGAAGTAGGCCAGGTACAGATCCAGCTCCTTGACTGAAACTCCAATGTGGTGTGGCTGCACGCACAGGCTGGGGTTCGAACACTGAGGAGACTTTACCAGCCTCTCGCCGTCAGTACTTTCGAGGGGAATCCCTTTGAATAAAATCACCATGACCAGGTCCAGCCTCCACACCTTGTCCGCCTGGCGCAGGCAGTCGATCCTCCTCATCTTGCCCTTCTGGTCGGGGTTGGACAGGACGCAGCACGGCGGCTTCTTCCCCGTCACCGTCAGAACAAAGTCCTCCCTGAACTCGGGCCGGATGTCCTTTCGCAGCTTGGCCAGGAGGCGCGACGCCCACTTCTGCTTGACTTCGGGCTTCTCGCTGAGCAGCTCGTCCTTCACGGCGCGCTCCTCCTCCTTCGACATGCGCTTCTCGTGCTTCTTGAAGTACTTCCTCTTGCGGGCCTGCAGGTTGAACCAGGTGTAGGCGAAGGCCCGGACGTGGGGCAGCAGCGCTTCGATGAAAGGATGGAATTCATCCTGCGGACAGACAGTAAAACCCCAACATTAGGAGGTCTGTAGTGCAGAACAACCAGCCAATCATATATCAGATACATAGGGATTCTGGTCATAAACGAAAAGAGGCAAACATGTCATGAAGGCTCATTTACCCCAAACTGCAATGTTGATGCCTAAACCTAATGTACATGGAACATGAGGTGCAGTCAGACTGTTCTCCACACAACAGTCTGACTGCACCTCAGTCAGGATGACCGACTGCTGCAGGATAACGGTGTTTGTGTTCCTTTAAACCAGAGATATCCGAGCAGACAGTACAGATTGCAGCTGATTTCAGCATTTTCACCTGATCGGTCTCAGCACCAACCTACTGTGGTTAGCTACAGCTGGAAAATCGGTTTATTCCAAAATAAAACACAGGACTCCTTGTTTCCTTCGGCCGAATCTTTCCATCAAGTTCAAACACCGCAGACGTCCTGAGCATCACTTCACACACAGCTTCACTAGTTTGACAGATTTCACGTTTTCAAGTTTGCAGTAAGAAATGAGGAATAAGTCACAGGAAAGAGGTGAAGAACTTATCTTAAAACTCATGTTTGTTTTTAGAAAGATGCCGACGTGGTAAAATAAATTCAGCCCATTCTACCTGTTATTTTCATTGTAGTAGGTTTTAGTTTATTAAAAAAACAGAAACAAGAAGAAAACGTAAAGATTACTCCACATCATATCAACCAGAACTGTACCAGTTGGTTCTTCATCTGCAGTAACTTTAGTATATTTAATAAAATGTGCAGTTTTACTTTCACACTATGAATGTTTTCACCATATTTGCATCCCATAATACTGATGCTACCAGCTGCTTACAGAGGACATGAACCGAAACCAGATCCAGTGTTCAGACTGTGACACCTGGATGGATGTAGAACTGATCTGGTGTCAGAAGTGTTTTTATGAAGAAATGATGAAAAAGCTGATATTTTCAAACATCTGTGTGTTTGAGGGCCGAGGCTGATTCTGGGTCAGATGGGACGGACGGATTGATTTATCATGGAAAGGTCCAGAAGGGAGAAAAAACAGGAAAAAAGACGGAAAAAAATCAGGAGACAAAAGACAAAAGCACGGAGGACAGAAGGAGATTTGGACGTAAAAGAAGAAGGAAGCGGTGAAGAAAGGTAGCGACTCTAAAGGAGGTGAAGCCAGAAGACGAGCGAAGCGTCTGACGGCAGCAGCTCAGCATCTGATCTGCATGAAAATGTTTGTGCGTCTTTCTTGGCTCTAAAGCAGGAATGTTGGTCTGCAGCCCGAAAGCACAGCGAGGAGCAGAAACACAGCAAACAAACAGGCGAGCGCCGCAACACAAACACCAGGCCGCCGCCGCTCCGCACGCGCTCAGATCGCATCATGTGCAGGATTATAGGTGCATTAAAGGTGCATTATGTGGCTCTGGGCTGATGAGAGCAGGCCAGCTATTAGGAGGGAACGTGGTCCGACGGCATGTCGAGGATCAGGCCTGGTGTAAGCTCCGACACACCTGCTGCCCCCAGAGCCACAGAACCACCACAGAACCACCACAGAACCACCACAGAACCCGGCCGATCTAAAACAGGGAACATGCTGCTTCACTGCTGCGACACACAAACACCAGAAACACAACATGCACAGTTTTAGGATTTAAATCTGCAACACGACGTCTTTCCTAAAAAAGCACCTCAATTATTATTAAACGTTGTTTCTCCATCAGCAGAGTTTTTCCTTGTTGTCTCGATACCAGCGCAGGTAACAGAGCCGAGTTTCAGCCCAGACACCAGCAGGGTTCTGTTTCTAATGCTGCAGCCTCACAAACACACACACTTCATCCTACAAAAGCTCTTTTCACTGAACAAGTCGAAGCACAAGAGATTAAAACTGACAAAAATACAGTTTCAATCAGAAAACAAGGATTCAGGCAGGTGTTTGGTGTTTGGTGGTTTGTAGCAAATAATTTATGGAGCTTTGACAGAAACACAATTAGATCTCAGGGTTCAGAGTATATATATATATGTGTGTGTGTGTGTGTGTGTGTGTGTGTATGTATATATATATAATATAATATATATATATATATCGAGGCCAAAAACATTCAGGATCTGATCAGGATGGAACATTTTAAATAACTAAATAAAACTGTGATCAGTCAAATTCATCCTTGTTCATTGTGTGTTTTGTCTCTTTTCTAGTAAATAATTACACACAGAGATTATTAAACACGTTTACTATTAAAATGATAGAAATGCTTCATTTTGAAAATATCACAATTATCCTTAATATCTAAACCTCCAGTTTCTTTATATTTTACTGACATTTTACAGAACGTGTGTTTTTTTTACTGCTGACCACCAAATCTCACTGGTTTCCATTAATTTCACTAAAATAAATAAAGATTTGTGTAAAAGTTTTAGATTTAGATTTTAGCAGCAGAAGGTGGAGGAAACTGGCAGCAGATAGAACAGAAAGAATTTAAAGAGTTTGGATCAGCGAAGGAGCTGAAACATATAAAAGCAGCTGGTGGTGGAAAATCACTGGTGGCAGCCTGAGAGTGTTTTCGTCCTGCTCTCTGCACTTTCTCTGCTGCTTTTCGGGGTTTGGACGTCCATCTGTGGCAGAGAAAACCTGTCATTTCAGTTTGTTTCCATCCAAACACAGACGCAGAGAAAGAAAAACAGCAGCAGAGTTGCATCACCGGCGAGCAGACGAAGCTGCACGCGGACAGAAAGCGTCTTATGGGGACAAACCGCCAGAGCAGCTCTCCTCCGTTCACAGATCAAAGAGCTGCCAGCAGGAAAACCTGCGACCGGCTGCATGCGGACGTCCACCGCTGCAGGAGCTGCGACGGAGCTGCACAAAAACACACCTTCAGTAATCTGCAGTTCAAATGTTTGTGGTGTTTCTGAGGAACCAGAGAGCAGCAGTTCCTTCAGATGCAACTAAACTGCGGCAACGTTTTCTGTAACCACGGTGAAGGGTTGTTGGTCAATTCACATATTTGGCAACTTGCAAGTTGCGCCAATACTTTTATTATTATTTCTGCCAATACGTCCGACCTGCAGCTGAATCTACTGGAGCTGCAGGAATGAATGAGTTACTCGTCAAACAATAAAACAATCTCCAACTATTTTTATAATCAGCTTGAGTATTTTCTAATAAAATCAGGCTGAGTTTTGAGATTTCAGCTTCTTCAGTGAATGTTTTCTGGTTTCTTTCCTCTGTGGCAGCAAACTGAACATCTTTGGACTAAACAAGACATCTGAGGAAACTCTGATCCACGTTTTAAAGACATTTTAGAACCAAACAGCTGATCGATTGATGCAGAAAATATTGATCAGCAGATTAACTGACAGTTTAACGGTCAGCTGCTGTGTTCCCCGAACATATTTTCATTTTGTACATTTTAGGTGTGTCATTAGAAAAAATAACGTTTTCATTACATTTTTACACTGGAGGTGGTTTCTGAGTTAAAGATCTTTATTAGTGACATCATCAAACATGGCCGACACCAGCTGACATCATGACGATCGTCTCAACCTGACGATGAAAACACTTTTCCTCTGTTGGTTTTGTTTCCGTCTTCCTCCACTCTGTTTTTTTATGGTTGACGCAGATGCAGCGCCTCCTTCTGACAACTCTTCACATTTCAACGAGCCTAATTCACGCTACGTTTGTAAAAAATTTGCGAAATTTAAAAAGTTTCTTGATAACTATATGAGACCAGTAATAATCACAGCGCCGTCCATCCACCCCGACCTCACAAAGCAGAGTCCAGCAGATTAGATTAATCACCATAATAATTATGGTGTAGGACCCTGATCATTAATAAACAAGATATCAATAATCAATATTTAGACCTGATGGAAATTTCCATGACAATAACATACCCTCAGCATTTAATCTTTGGGCTGATTGGGTGCTGCTGATGACCTTTAACCAATCAGCGAAGCAACACGACAAGAACATTTCTCCTGAACTAGCTTCGGTTCGTCGGTAGAACCCGTCGGATCACCAACAGATCCTCCGTTGGTTTGGAGAAAACACACAAAACAAGCTGCTTCAGCCACAAACTGCTCAGAGCAACAAAAGCAGCAGAGGAGTTTTACACAGAAATAAATTATAAGAACGTAAATTAATTGAACCACTTTATTGATTAAGGTTTAATTAAATCTGTTTTGTTTATTAAATAGTCAGAAATCAGACAAAACGGATTTGTCTCCTTCTCTTTATGCGGCCTCACGGTGCTCACTGTCCGACTCGTTTAACCCAAACGGGCCCAAACCCAATAAAACAGAGACTCTGATCGCTGTGGTTCTGACAAACTGACCTGATCAACATCGTTCAAGCTTCGGCTCAGCTTTGAAACAACAGTTTTGTTCTGAGAACAAAGCATCAGCTCGACATTTAAACTTACGGGACTATTTTCAGCAGCGGATTAATGAGAGCTGTGAAACTCTCAGAATCAGATCTGGATGCGTTTAAAGCCGATGACATGTTTTAAAGAAGATGTCGGGTTCATCTGGAGGTTAAATGTATGAAAACCGACAGTATGGAGGAAGTTGAGGGCAGCTGGGCGTCTCTCATGGAACCTTCTCACTACACAGAAACTATATCTACAGGCTGTGCATTAGAGCGCCAGCTGCATTGCTTTTTTTTTTTTATATAACATTGTTCACCCTCCCTGTCAGGGTCTGAATACAGCACATTGTTTCTTCTTGGAGTCGGTCCAGCGAACGGGTTTGTCTCCAAAAGCGCCTCCAGCAGCTCAGCAGCAACCTGCAGCCGCTTTCTGAGCTCTGAAATCTCACTCCAGGACGGCGAGAACCTTTTGTTATTTGCGGTTTGTGTTTGCGTGTCCTCGGGCGGTTATTAGGACGCCGAGCGGCTGCTGCTGCTGGACGGATGATGTGTTCAGCCTCATCTCCAAACACACATTCCACAGTGGATCTGCAGCTCTGGATGTTCGCTGCAGCCACATACCAACATTCCTCACAGCTTCCTGACCCGCTCACACCGTCTTCCTCCGCCGCAAACACAATCCCACTTAACAAGTCACTTGGTCTCACATTCAGCCTGAAAACGAGCCGTTTCTGCCGCCGGCCGGATCTAATCCCTCTTGTTCTCAGGAAGGTTTTCTCCAACGTGTCTTAAGACAAAATAATCCTGTTGAGCGACTGACAGCAGCTGATTTACATTGAAATAGTGAATTATGCCTCACTAATAGCTGCTTTTAGGGTTTATTTTAGGACATTTTTACATTTCTTTAAGAGGTTTGCTGATTTTTTTTCCCCCACATTTTTTCCTTCAAAACTAAATTCAGAATCTTTGTGTAAGAAGAAAAAGAAGCAAACTGGGAGCTTCACTGGAATTAAGAAAATGATTAATAAGAGCCGAATAAAACTAGAAATATGAACTCCTGTCTCAATAATAATTCGTTTGAGGGAAACGACACGTGTGGACTCTGTAAAGGTTTTCTTCTGCTCAGTGAACATTCTGTTCCAGTTTTTTCTTTAAACAAAACCAACCTGAGAATCTGTCCGTGCTGCTCAGAGCTTCACTCACATGAACAAAATGAGGAAAAAGATCTGAATCAAGTAGAAATATTTAATTTTTTGGGTTTGTTTTTTTAGAAAATGTCTCCTCTCCAGCTTGTGTAAAGGTTTAGTTCAGCTTTTCTGTCAGTGAACATTTTGTTCCTGCTGACAGTTGATTTAAATAGAAAAATAAAATCTGACTTTATTTTTATCTTTCAGTAAAAGTGAAGCTTCACTAAAATTAAGGAAATGATTAAAACGAGCTGATTTAAAGGAGGAACATGAATTATCTCAACACAGCGGCTGCTTGTGGATTATTTTAGGAAAATACTGACATTTAATGACTGAGTGTGAATTAAAGGTGACGTCTTTCTGCTGCTTTATTCACTTCATTTGTGTTATTTTAGACATTTTAGTGGAAATTGATTCCAGCATCTTAAAATAAGAAATAAAAAATAAATGAAATGAGCCCTTATAATTAAAATGATTGATTCATTTGTTCAACCTAAAGCTGTGTTTTTATTTTAACAGAGAAATGTGCAGTTCTGGGTTTTCCCTCAAACACTCGATGAGGTTTGTTTGTCTGAACGAGTCGTTTCTTTTCCCGTCTGGCCTTAACATTTCCATTTGTTCCGACACATCCGTGTGCAGATAATCCAGCTCTGTTCTCTCCTGATTCTGGAATTTATTCGTCACTAATTTGAGCGTGAAGCCGCTGCTGGATGCGGGTCGGAGAATTAAATGTCACGTCTTCACACAGAACACAGGTGAAGCCGGCGGATGTTTTCAGGCTGAATGAAGCCGGCTGAAGGCGTGAGGAGGCTCAGCTCGGCTCCCCGGGGTTCCTCCTTTCAGCGCCTGTGAGGCCGGCGAGGCTTCACACAACAACAGGCCTGAAGAGCAGCAGCGATGCTCATAATCCTCCGGTCCCACTCAGACCAGTCGGACCTCCAGCTGCCCTCCTCGGGACACCTGAGAGCCGATCGGAGGCTGACGGAGCATCTGATCAGAAACAACCACCGCAGATTTAAATGACAGAATTAAAGCTGATGAACTCACTCCTCATCCAGGACTCTGCTGCTGATCAGCTGATCGACATTCAGACGTTTGAATCTCAAATAATATTTCTATAAAATCAACGAGCACCTGTTCAGCTTTTATCTCCAGTTTTCTTCTTTCATTTAATTTCGACACCGTCACACTCAAAATAATGCAAACACACACGTTGCCAAAGATGTGTTCATAAATAAATAAAAATGCAAAAAAAAATACGTAAACAAACATCCCGATGTCAAAACAACGTCGTGATTTAAAACGTTCTTTTCAGGCTTTTACAAATTCTGCTACTTGTCTTAAATTATCTTTACACGCTGCAGGAACGCAACTTTAAATAAACACTTAAATTACGATAAAATCGCTGGCGGAGCGTTCTGTCTGCGGCGCCCCCTGCTGGCTGGAGGTTAAAGGAAGCTGCTTACGTCACCTCGAAGCTAAAATGTTTCAGTTTAATTCATTTTAAATTTTTAAATTTATGAAAGAATCTGCATGTTAAAACGTGAGATTTATCACATATTTAAATATTCACTTTAAATAAATATCCACCTTTAAATGTGTGTGTTTTAATTAAAACAGTCTGACGCTCGACTCAACACACTTTCATCCAAAAACCTCAAAATATCACACGAGAATAAAAGAAAAGAGAATAATCGGACTAATAAAACACAAGTGTTCAGGCCCTAAAACGTATTTCTTAATCCTCCACAGAACAGATTTACAAAAACCGACAGTCAGTGGCTGTCTGCTGATTATTGGTTTTACTGGCCGATAATCTGATTAAACTGTAAATCTGTGTTCGTGCTGCAGATTCAGACACTCAGACTGAAGCTGCACAAACAAACCAACATGCAAATTGTGCACAATTTTGGATTCAGCAGCGAAGTCACAGAGACACGAAATATCAGCAGCAGATTAAAATGTTCCGGAGCAGATGGTTCCTGAATTATCTCCTTTCACTGCACTCGCTCAATATTTATTTACAGCCACCAAATACACGGTTCAGACCGTCAGGAACCAAATATCAGCCTCCAGAGAATAAAGAAGAAATCCTGCTGAAAATAATAAATTATGACGTTTGAGTTCAGGTTTAAAATTAAATCAATCCTCATAATTACACGGATTAAAATGTGTGTGTCAGATGCTGAAATAAAAATAAAATCTGTGAGGATTTAAATGTTTTATTTTGTTTCTGTTCAGTTTAACACAGAATTCAACCTGCAGCAGCTCACAGCCAATAAAAAGCTCTGAAATTCGACCGAACCTGTGACCCTGAACGCAGCCTGCAGCTATGAACCGGAACCAGGTGAGTTCTGAAGTGGATCAAAACCCGGAATCACGAGTGAAGGCGAGAAAAACACCTCAGTCACCTCACGTCACCTCCCTGCGCGCACACGCACGGGTCTGTGAGGCCTGAGGTTCGTGCGTGAGGCCGCGAGGAGGAAGCTTTTAATGACGAGACCCGGTTCGGTGCCACAGACCAGAACCAGCAGCAGAAACCCGCAGAACTTCAGACCGAACTTGCGCCAGACTGCACACACACACACACACACACACACACACCTAAACACACACACACACACACACACACACCTACACACACACACACACACACACAAACACCTAAACACACACACACACACAAACACCTAAACACACACACACACCTAAACACACACACACCTAAACACACACTCCGTGTCTCTAACTCTGAACACTCCGCAAAGTTTCTGTCAAACTGAGCAGCGGTTCCGCTTCGCGTCCGACTCTCGGCGGAGACAAACTTTACTCCGAATTTGTTCCCAGATTTTGGCCTTCAGACCTCAAACCTCCTCCGAGCCGCAGCTCCGGAGGCCGGACCGGACCTGCAGGCGGCCGGACCGGGCTGCCGCCGGGACACAGTGTGCAGGAAAACAAACACCCGCAGCGGCTCAGACACAACAACACAACCGCTACACAACTACCACACAAAGTTCCGGAGCTGAGCGCGCGCGTCAGGGTCCGGGTCCGGCGGCGGCCCCGGACGCTCGGCGGCCGGCCGGCGGCGCTGCGGGGCGGCGGCAGGCTGCAGCAAAGCCCGCTGAATAAAGTTGAACTCACCTGCGTTAGACACAGCGGAGAATACATGCTGTCCTCTGGAGGCTGTGCGTGTGTGTGTGCGTGTGTGTTACTGTAACTCCAGCCTGAGTGCGCGTGCGTGTGCGCAGCGGCCGCGCGTGTACAGTGAGACCAGAAAGAAGAGAAAAAGCCGGAGAGGGGCAGCGGGACCCTCCTTCTGCCGCCTCGCCTTCACATTTCCAGCCGCTGAACTTTGCCCCCGCTCGGCTCCTCGGTCCGGACCTGTTAGAGGCCCTCCGCCGGGGAGCGCGCAACTTTCCGCCCAGACACGAACACCATCTCCGGCAACAAGAGAAAAGTCCCGTTAGGCAGCGGCGGAGCGGCGGGGGGCAGTCGGTGCTGGAGCGGTGCGGAGATCCCAAACGTCCCGAAACTGCATCTCAAAGCTCCGGAGAGCCGCGGCGAGAGGCGGACCTCGGCAACATGTCCACCCGACCTGCGGTGCGCTGTGGCCGGCGTGCGGCGGTGCGGCTCCTCGGTGCTCGGGACGGAGGGCGGCGGTGCAGCCGCAGCGGAGGAGTCCCGGGAAAGAACCCCGAAACGAAGCAGGAAGATCGGCAGGACGGGATCCCTGAGCTGCCAGACGGCCGCCTCGCCTCTACAACCACCGACAGCTGCTTTCCGTTAATTTATCTCGGCGGGAGGAGACGTGAGGAGAGAGAGGGCGGAGAGAGTCGCCGTGTCCCGGACAGAGAGGAGCCTCCTCCTCCGCTCCGCTGCCGCCTGCTGCTGCTGCTGCTGCTCCCGGACCTCCGCGCTCCGCCGCCGGACTGCGTCTGTGTGTGTCCGCGGACCGGAGCTCTGACCGCTGATCAGCTGATCGCACACACAGCCATCGATCCGCCGCGCGCACTTTCACAAGTCCAACCCGGCGATGCCTCTGCGCGTGCGTGCGTGAGTGTGTGCGCGAGTGTGTGTGTGTTCGGGCTGTGGGTTTATTGATCAGCATCGATCAGATCAGACGCTGGAAATTAATCCGCAGCTCAGGTTCGGTTGCGTTTGTACAACTTCTGCTTCTGCTCAACTTCGGGTCGGAACTCTGCCGTCAGCTCCGTCCTGTCCGGGCAGCTCCGGGAGGAACCGGCGCCCCGAACCGGGAACGAATGAAACCGCACAAAGAGCCGCGACCCGCAGCAGCAATAATAATAGTAACAACAATAATTCTTATTATTATTACTATTATTATTTTAATTATTATTATTCTAATTATTATTATTCTAATTATTATTATTCTAATTATTATTATTATTATTGAAGCAGCTGGACCCAGTGGACCGAACGTCTCCTGTAGAACATCAGTTATCGGTACCGACTTATCGCCACATCAGTCTGACATGAAGCGACCTGCTGACCTCAGATTGTCTCAGTTTTACTTTAACTTTACTTCATTTCTCAGGAACATATTTGTGGTGAATTTACTGAGAAAAGTCCAGATTTTTATTTTAATTGCACTTTTTGGTTTCAGCTTTTCTCTGACGCTTTGCAGGTTTTTATTCTATTTTGAACCTGCAGCAGCAGAAATAAAACCACAAACTCCAGAACATTCAGGTCCACTAACAGGTCAAACCAGTTCACAGGTAAACTCACCGACCTGCTGAAGTCTGAGGAAATACTGAAGCTTTTAGATTCTACAAGTGATTAAAAAAAAAAAAAAAGAAGACATTAAATCACAAAAACCCTAAAACACACAGCTGACAGTACAGAGTTTAAATGTCACATTTCTGCAGCAAAAAAGAGTCAAAGCAGGATTTCAAAACACCTGAGAGCCATGAAGTCAGAACCTCCAGCAGGTCCTTTACAGACCGACTCCAGAACCACAGACACCAACACACCAGGTTCTGATAGAACCAGAACCAGAGCCCTCAGGAGGCAGAAATATGAAACATAAGCATTAAACAGTGTGATTATAATAAGAGCCAACGTTACAGAAGCTCCAGGTTCTAATGGGACGTTCAGGGAACATTAGTGGAAATAAAGATGTAATAAAAGTCAATAATTAAACAGCGATGTTCCGGTCCATCAGTGCTGTGGCTGATTAAAGCACGATGTAGAATAAATGGATAAAGTGCGAATTTATTTAATAAATGGCGGATAATTATTAAATTATTTTTAAACCACAGAACCACACGCAGCCAATCAGGACATGCCACGTCACAGCCGCGCTCTCTCACTGGGCCATATGGAGGGATTTGAACGTCAGAGGCGCGTCTGATTGGACGGAACATTCAGGTAAAAAAGACTTCAAAGTATCGAACTGCTGCAGAGTTCCACAGCTGATCGATCGATAATCAATACAGCTGATCGGTACTAATACCAGATCAGCTCTTCTACTTACCATCTCAGCTCTGACAGAATCTCAGCTCACATCATGAACCTGATCCATCCAGAGGATCAGTGCAGAACCACCCAGGCCTCAGTGTTCGGCTCGGCTCGGTTCGGATCAAACACTCTCCAGAAGTTGCATCAGTTCCGCTGCTCGCCTCCTGTTTGTTTGTTTTTTGTTAGTTGTTTATCTCCGTCCCTCCCCTTCTCCTCCTCCTCCTCCCTCCTCATAACCCGGTTCGGTTCGGTTCGGTTCAGCAGCGGGTCGTGCTGCTGCAGCGCTGCGTGCATCCTGCAGCGGCCGGACAGGAGCGCTGCCTCCCGGCTCAGAGCAGCGGAGCTCCGCGGGGAGGAGCCGCTGTGCCGCCCGGAGCCGCCGCCGCTTCCCGGCCGCCCTGCATGGCTCTGCTGCCGGTGTGGAGCCGAGAGGAGAGCCGGAGAATCTGCTGTCGGTGCAGATCTGAGCTCTGCAGCGGAGCTTCATGCAGCAGCTGCAGCACAAACACCTGGACTGCAGCTCCGAGCAGAACCAGCACCAGAACTCCGGTTTCAGAGTCCAGCTGGCAGAAGCTGCTGCAGCTGATGTTCAAGGTTTAAAACCACAAACTGTCTCAGCTCCAGCAGCTCAGACTCTGTTCTTTGTGAGGACATTTTACAGTCTGAACTTTCCTGTTCCCTCTTTGAGGTAAAACACACCTGAGTGGTTCTGGTGGACCTTTAACTGCTCTCAGTGCTGCATCAGTTCAACACTGTGACACCTAAACTCACATTTCTGCATTAGTTGATTTAAAACTAAATTCAAATCGGGGGAACTTTAATAAACTGGCTCCAGACCGTACAGTTAGAGAAGTTCCTTCTGTATCTGGGTTTGGTTTGTGGCTGAAGATGTCTGAACTTTAAAGACTGGAACCAGCATCAGCAGCAGCAGCAAACCACGACTCTACGATATCCAGATGAACTCTGGACTGAAGAAGAAACAAGGCTGTTTCTCAGACACCATTGAGGCTCTGATTAGAACCAACGTCTTTGGTAGATTCGTGTCCGAACTCAGACGTCCTGTCCTCAGATGAATCCTTCTGCTTTGTTTCGTGACTCACGTGAGTCCTCCTGCTCTCTAACCCGGTCGGTGAAGGTCCAGGTGAACAGGGACTCTGGTCCAGGTTCTCTTTGGTTTCTGCCACTCAGATGGTTTCAGAGTTCAGTGGACCACATGGACGAGAATGGGCCTGAAGATCAGAACTTTCCCTTCTTCGTCCGTATGAGCAGACGTTTCCGTTCATAGCAGACGGGAACGTGTCTGTAGATGAACTCCACTAGCTCGTTAAACTGGACGTCGTCAGAACAAATGATGGTTTAATTAGAATAAAAGTGCAGCTTCCAGACAGGGAAGGAAGCAGCTGAACTTCCACTGCTGCCTGTACTTACATCTCCTCAGGGTTTTGGTGGTTTGGTGTGAAGAGTTGAACTATTTGAGCTCTTTGACTGACGGATCATGAAGGTGGATAACAGAGAAACTACAAGCATCAGTTCAGTCTGTTGGCTGGACGACAAAGTTAACGTCACGTGAACGTCGTGGAAAACAAACAGTGCAACATGGTCTGACGCAGACGTGGAGTTTGTCGTTCGTTTGAGTCTGCAGACGTTGAACATTTGTGCAGCGACGACACTGAAGGCAGCAGAGTTGATGCTGAGCAGGAGGAAGGAGGAATGAACCTACAAGCACACAACCGAGAGTCTGTGGAGGCTCATCGGTTCTTCACCAGACGGGGAGGCTGCATTGTGGGAGATGTAGGAGCCAGTTGAGACGAGGGGGGGAGCGTTCCAACACTCTGCTGTCATACCTAAAGTACAGAACGTCACTAACACGCCTCAAAGTTCTGCTACAGCCGCTCAGCGTCTGACCCACGAACCCTGTAAAGACGGCAGCAACGTACTGAAGGAAGCTCTGGAACCGAGTGTCCGGACGGGTTCACCTGGACTCAGAGCGTTCAACTATATGGACTAAAATCTCTTTGATGACTTCAGTTCTTAGCAGAGAAACTTTCTTGCTTCTAGTGTGAAACCCAAACTAACCAAACATCACAAAGGAACAGACGCTCCTGAGTAGAAGAACTTCAAGGAAAAAGACGTCATTTTCCTAAAAAAAAAAAAAAGTAGAGAACTGGTGACAAACGGATGAGATCTGCAGAATTTAATCAGCTTTAGTTTCTTCGGCGCTGCAGGTGTCTGACCTTAAACAAGCAGAGACTTTTAAATTCTGCTCCACATGATATTTATCTTGGGCTCGTCATTAGAGTGGAGGAGAGCTGTGAGTTGTGGTTGTGAAGTTTGCAGCACCTGTTTGCTGGAGGAGCTGACCTGAGCGGATCCTGCAGGGCTCCGTCCTGTCGGCTGCAGAGCTACGAGTCGCTCGAGGTTAATGAACAGAAGCTTTTATGTTAATAGAAGCACAGCCGGCGTGATTTAACAAGACAATCTGCAGATTTACTTCGCTCAAACACATCTGAGGCTCCTCCTTATTAGTTGGCTAAACAACGTCTCTGCAATGAAGGTCGGGACAAAGAGAAGCTAATTAGATTATGGCAATTAAACCGGGTTTTCGATATGATCAATAATCTTAATGTGTAATCAGGATTACTGGCTCTGCAGCAGCAACACCAGAAATAAAGGCTGGGATCAGACCGCAGGTAAAAACTGAAACGAACATAAAGATTACTGTTGTTATTGATTAATCTCTGGATTAATTGATCAGCTGCTGAGTCCAAAGATGTTCAGTTTACTGATCCAGAGGAAAGAAACCAGAACGCATTCACTGAAGAAGCTGAAACCACAGAACTTAGACTGATTATTACAACATGATTCAAACTGAATGTTTTGATATAAAGTAGTTGAATAATTAAATAACTGACGGCTAATTGATGACAGATTAACGGTTGCAGCTCTACACATGATGAGGACGGAACGCTTTACAGATTAATCTGGACCGCGTGGTTCTGAAGTTTTGTCATCTGACAACAAAGTCTGAACTCGTTCATCATAAAACCTGTCAGACTGTGGGGTTGTGAAACTCAGCAGAACTTTTCTGGTCCGGTTCCACAGGACGGTTTGTGGGCTGAGATCTGAACGTCTCTGAGCAGCTGCACCAACGTTGAACCGTCAGAAATCAGAACAAAGATGTTTTAGGTTGTTCGTTGAGGCCGAAGTGAAGCAGCAGCAGCACCGTTAGACCCGTAACTGAGACCAGAACCAGCAGGAGAGTCCGATTAGAGGCGGACCATATTCTGCTGCATTGGTGGGTTCAGGTCAGCATGGGTGTCGAGCTAAACGGACTGAACCACACCCTGAACCGGTCCGGTGTTTGTTCTGAACCAGTTTAGAAGGTAAAACGTTCTCCTCAGAATTGCATTCAGAAGTTCTTCCTGGAGTTTATGGAGGACCCTGGTTCTGTTAGAACCAAACCCTGAACATGAGCCAGACTCTGATAACTGTGGACGATTCATCCTGAATGTAACAGGCCCTTCTCCTGAACGTTCTGACCTTGTTCTGGTTCTGATGAGGTCCAATATTCACTCATAGAAATGGGTTCAGCAGGTGAGTCAGAATCAGGTCCAACTGTAGGTTTTAATATTTGATAAAAAGAAAAGCTTCACGTAGAGTCACTGACGTGTGTGAATCAGAACAGATGAAGTCAGAAAAGCAGCCTGAGGCGCCACCTAGAGGCCGACCGGAGGAACTACACAACAGAGCCAGGCCCAGTGTGTGTGAGAGACAATGTGTACAGATGTGTTTCTGCGTCAGTGTTAATAATAATAATAACAATAATAATAATAATAATAATAATAACACTAATAACACTACTAATCTTACTTGAACTTCAATGTTACATCTAAACACAATAAATACATCAACAGTCAGTCTAACAGCTAGATAAAAGCAGCTCCATCAGGGTGATTCTGAGGAAACCGAAGACAAATGAAATCGACCTCAACCTCAAACGTGACAGAAGCTCTGCTGTTTCTCAGATCACCAGGAGGAAGAATAACGATGATGAAGGAAATAAAGAATTAGAACCTAAAACGGTTAAAAAAATAAAAAATAAAATAAAATCTACGTCCCGGCTGGAGGTGGTTTGAAAGTAAAAATGAGAAAAGGGCAGAAAAATTCTCCGACACGTAGCTCGAGTCTCAGTCAGACAGAAACAGTTTGAGCTTTGTTGGTTCTGCTCAGAAATAAATGTACTGAGATCATAAAATAATAGGATTTATGTATTTTAAATGTAAAGTTATTGAACGAGACACTGATGCTCCTGAGAACCAGAATCTGCCTCCAGCAGCTGAGAAACAAGTAAAACCACCAAAGTCTGATTTCTGGTTTCAGTGAACGCTTCTGAAACTAAAAATAATCTAAATACGATGACAACCAACAGGTCAGATTAATTCTATTAATTTACATTTTAGTTTTTCAAGGTGCTGAATGAATGAAGGAGCTTCACCTGCACCGTCTGCAGGTTTGATCACGAAGGACGTTAACGCGACGCAGCCGAACGTTCAGTTTATGATCAGAGACAGAATTCAGATGAAAAGTCCAACAAACTCCCACAAAGCAGGATCACAGCAGAGACGCTGAGAGAGACCTGAACAGGTTGAATTAATAACGGATCAATAAATCCTTCTGAAGGTAAAACTGTCAGACCTTCCACTGAGCAGGAAATCACTTTGTTTAGTCTCATCACCATGACGATGTCTGTGATGTCAGAGATCACATGATAAACACAGAAACGTCTTCAGCACGTCTACAAACTACAAACTACCAGCTTACAGAGTTTAAACTGACTCTGTTCCCACCAATCCAGTCTATTCGTCTGCTGCATCGTTTATCTGCTTCACAAAAACATCAACACAAACACAAACTGAAGGACAAATAAAAGACGTCCACTACCAACATGCAATCAAACTAAGGAATTTAAATTATGTATTAACTTTACCCAAAGGTAAAACGTAATTTTACTCTTTAAAGTCCTTTGAGAAGAAGATACAGGTCGAGTTATAGCAGAACCGAACTACGCCAAAGGAGCAGCTGAACTCTTTTTCACACTTGGGCTCAAATTTAAAGTTTAAAGGGACAAAATGTAATTTTAAGTGGATTGAATCAGAAAAGCAGAAAAATAAAAGATTTATTTGAAACAAACTGCAGCTCAAACAGACTCTTTTAATATGTACTACAGTTTCTCTGACTGTTTTAGATTAAATACTTTAATATACTTACAGGTGTTCTATCGAGTTCTTTCTGGTTCATCACCTTTAGTCAACTTATATCAGGAGAGCAGAGGGAACATGGGGGCGGAGCCAGAGGAGAAACACTATTGAGCATGTGCAGTGGCTGGAACAATATGGAGGCAAACCTTGGCTGCACTACTAATTTAAAACTATGAATACTGTGAATACTTGAAGTTCTTTCTCTGCGATCATTTCTTCTTCTAAAACACTAGAATTCATCCTCATGACTCTTTGTTCCGTATCACTGCATCAGCGGCGTCCGGCTCCTCTCATTGGTCGGCTGCTACAGGTGCAACAAAGTGTGCAACGGGCAGCAGAGACCAGCCAGGTTCACTTGTTTTAAACTTCAATCTGCAGCTTCTCATCAGCTGTATTTAATCTGGACTTAGCTACAGATGATTCTGTTTCTGGATGAAACGCTGAAACTCATTCAGACGTTCACCAGAATGAAGCTTCTTTATCTGCTCCGTAAAACATCCACGTTGACGTCTTTTTAATACGCAGGCTGAACTTTTTCTCTGTTCTCTAATGTTTAATAGAAACTTGCACTTCAGCAACAATTCTTCATCTTATTGTGTCGACAGTTACGTCGGCCTTCATGTTGTCCTGAGCTGCTGTATTCAGTCACATGTTGTTGGTCCCCATCACATCTATAAACCATCAGGTCAAGTGGACATACAGGATCATTGTCAGTGAATCATCTTGTCAGACATGCTGGATTTCATCGCTATCGTCGGTGTGTGAGTGAGTCCTGCAGCTGTTTATATCCCGTAACCGTGACGTGTTTTCTGAGAAAAGTTTTAATAAATAAACGGTTTCTGAATTTAAGCAGGTATAAATAAAAATGAGTCAGTCCGACGCGGTTGTCACGGGAGACGCCGCCGGCCAGCCAATCACACGTGAGCTGAAACTCAAAAACTGAAGATGGGCGTCGCCATGGAGACGGCTGATGTGGGTCTGGGGTACCAGCAGAGCGTTGGGGGATGGAGGCTCCACCTGCTCCCACTGAGCTGCTGCCAGGCTGGACCTCAGCCAACAGCACCGGGCCTGAAACCAAGCCGGCGCCGGGAGAGAAGCAGGTCAGAGGACCGGGAGGAGACGGAGGCGAAGCTGCCGAGATCTGAGCCGCCGTCTCTGATTGTCTTTGTGGTCAGAGATTATACTTCTGTGTTTAATCATGCTGCTAATGTCGATGATGTAAACGGATGTGAGGCAGCGAGAAGGACAAGAAGAGGGTGGGAAACGTGTCAGAAAACTAACGGGAATAACAGATAAAAGCAGGAATCACAATAATGAGGAATAAGATAAAAAGGCAACAAGAACAAGAGACGGTGAAAAACAGACGAGCGAAACAAGATGAATGAGTTCTGAGTCGAAGGTAAAACCTCTGAACTCGAGCAGCAAACAATCAGAGGAGCTATAAGCAGCGATATTATATATTAATAAAGCATCACATTAGAACCAAACAGGAATAAAATTCTCAGCTCCACATTCAGCAGCTCTGTTCACTACAGTCATGATAAACAGCAGCTCAGCTACATTTTAATGGAAACAGGTTTTCTGATGGATTATGTTCAAATCAACACGTTTGACTTTCATTTGATTTATTTTCCTGTTGGATGATCTTCCTCATCTTTAAATAGTAATAAAATTATTCTGCTGCTCAGAGGAGTCAGAAGGTTTAAATCAGCCTTTAGAAGAACACAAACTGTATGAACGTTTACCTGCTCAGGAGAAAATAAGGAATTTAAACTGTGATTTTTTTAAACAATTTACTGTTGTTTTACAGATTCTTTACTAAATTACAGATAACTGTTAAGATCACAATAAAGTGTTAATTTACATGCTGACTTAAAAAAAAAAAAAAAACTAAAAAGGATAAAACTATAAATAACATCCACATCCCTCGTCTAGATTTTAATTAACAGCAATTAGAAGCTCTGAGAGCTGAACTCCTCGTTATGTCGACTAAACTTCCACAATTTAAACATCAGCGACGATAAAGTCAAACTGTTGATCCACAGAAACATCAGATATAAAAAAATAAATATTAGACGTGAGCTGTAGTCTGTCAGGAATCATTACCTCTAAACTAGTTCACTGAAGAATCCTTCCTGTGTTGATGTTACATTAATGTTTAATCTCTTTATTTGAACAGAAGGCAGCTGTTCTCAGGTCTGATGCTGGTTTATTGTGGTGATCATCTTAAATCAGCTGATCTGAACCTCAGACATTACAGAAGAACCTGGAACCTGGAACCTTGAACCTGGAACCTGGACAGGTTTATCCGTTCCTCTTGGTCTCTTATTTCTATTTGTAGTGTTTTACTGTCGTTTCCTGAAGCTGTGTGTGTTTCATGTCTAAAGGATCTCGTAGCTCCAGTTTAAATATGCTACACAATTTATTATGATTATTTATGAAGCTTTAAATGTGTTTGGAAAAGATCACATTTGAACCCAAACCACGATTATTCTGACAGAATTTGTGATATTAGTTTTGTAATTATTTTTGTAAAAATGTAAAGTTTTCATTTCTTTTCCACATAAACAAATGAATGGATGATTTTTGCTGGATGTTTCCTCAGAACGCTGCATTTAATAGCATGCTGCTCTGCTTCATTAGAGCTGGACGCATCGTCGAATGTTTCAGGAATTATTCAGTTTGTGGCACAAACAGGACAGCAGAGAAAATATGTTTGTTTCAGAAAAAAGGAGGAGATGAGTGCTGAAGGAACGCTGACGGGACGGAGCAGAGAGGAGGCGCTCTGAGGTCGCAGCGTTTGAAGGGAGGAGCTGAACCGGACGTCTAAAAATCAGATAATATATACACATACATATATATATATGTGTGTGTGTGTGTGTGTGTGTGTGTGTGTGTGTGTGTGTGTATAATATCTGTCACTAGAGGAACAGCAGCAGGAGGTGGTAAAGGTTCTCCGACATTCATCTGGACAACACAGGACCTGCATTAGGACGTTTCAGCATTAACTAACTCTAACCAACCTTGACTAAACTTAACCACCCTTAACTAACCCTAACCAACCTTAAGTAACCCTTACCAGCCTTAACTAATCATAACCAACATTAACTAACCCTAACCACCCTTGACTAATCATAACCAACCTTAACTAACCCCGACCAGCCACAGAACAGTGTGTATCCGACTTCAGCAGCTTCAGCGTCTAGAACCAGAATCTCTTTGCCAGAATATCACGACTCGGACCACAAACCCACATGATGCACAACTCTGCTTCTGACGCTGAGAGAGAGAGAGAGAGAGAGAGAGAGAGAGAGAGAGAGAGAGAGAGAGAGAGAGAGTGTCTGTGTGTGTGTGTGCGTGTGTGTGCGGTAACACAGCAGAGAGGAGGATGAAACAGGAAGCAGTTGTGTAGTGAGAGGAGGCAGCAGGAACAGATGGTCTGGCAGAGCCTGGAGAGGCCGGAACCCCCCAGAACCCCCCAGAACCCCCGACTGCATTGATGAGCCAGAGTGTGTGTCTGTTGTGTGTCAGTGCTGTGTGTTACTGTGTGTGTTTGTGTTGTGTGTCAGTTTGTGTGTCTATTTGTTACTGTGTGTTAGTCTATGTGTGTAACTGTGTGTGTTTTGTGTGTGTGTGTGTGTGTGTGTGTGTGTGTGTGTGTGTGTGTGTGTGTGTGTGTGTGTGTGTGTGTGTGAGTGCAGCACATGTGAGACACATATGCCGTCGCACAACATTTTTTAGAGCTCGACTATTTCCAGTTTACACACAAACAGAGGCGCTGCCAACAGTGGCTGAACACAAACTGAGTCTTTCTGCTCGGCAATCAGCACATTCACCGTCGCACAAAGACACACAAAGAACACAAACAGTGTAATGATGCAGCTGCTTTAATGCGACCGAACAAGAGCGTGGACCGAGTTCTGGCTCCGAGGCGGCCGCAGCGCTTTAAAGGGAACTAATTACAGCCGGACGTTTTCTAAACAACACCACAGTTAATTAACACTTTTCAGCCACAACATTAAAACCAGCGACGACTCATCAGAGCGCTGCAGCAACGCCTCCTCTGATTGGCTGAAACCAGCCCTGGCTGATGTCACTACTTTTAAACATTTAAAACGCTGTACGGACCCTCACGCTACCATTTTAAACTACATTTCTAAAACATGCATAACGTTCCCACCAGCCCGGTAGAACCCATGAATGCAACAGAACATTGAGGTTCCAAACAGCTACACATAAAGACAGTAGAGGATCAGTAGAACCTTCAGGTTTTTCTGAGGTGAAATTATATTTTACACTCACAAGAAAAGAAAACAATAAAGAAGTCTTCTGAAAATCTACAAAAATGGAGTTATCTGTTTTCACAAATGAACTCTTCAGACGATCCACGACCAACATCCTGGTACCAGAACCCCCACAGAAGCAGTACTGTCACATCCAGAACACCAGATACAAGAACTACCTCCAGTGTGGTGTTCCCTCCATCAAGAGGAAAGTTCTGCATCAGCAACTCCACGATTCGTCTGTTTAGTCAAAGTTACCACAAGCACTGGAACCAAAAACAGCCACCACAAAAAGACACAAAATCACCACAAAATAGTGAAATCACCACAGAAACATTGGACATCTCCAGAGGAAGCTGCTCTGTGGTGGTTCATGTTCACTCAGACTGATCATCTGAAGCTGGAATCACCAGACGACAGACAACTAGTCCCGAGTAAAGCTGGTTCCTACATTGGTTCTAAGATGGCTTCATGTCTGAGTTTCTGTGCTTGGTCCAGCTGAACAGACACTAATGGGTCTGGACCAGCGTTGGGTCGGGCATTCCTCCGTCTGAGAAGGAAATGGAGCACAGCAGATCTGAGAGCAGCGATCTGAAGGTGCAGCCGGAGAACCTCGCCTCCGTCAACCGACAGGAAGTTCAAGGTGGAAACACCGACCGCTGGGAGGGACGAGGACGAGTCGAGTCAGCAGATCGTCAAACAGAATCCTGCTGCTTCCTCACCTCAGACCTCCCACAGAGAGAGAGTGTGAGTGTGTGTGTGAGGCTGTGTGTTGTAGTGTTTGTGTTTTAAGGACCAAACAAGCGGTTTTAGGGCAGATGTCAATATTGATTTTTGGTATTGATAAATGCTGATGACTGATATCTGGTTAAATATGATTAATAACCAGAAATTCATTACTGTAACTGAATATTTACAATAGAAACAGTGGTGATGACGTTTAGTGTCACGTGATGCTGCAGTGTTCTCCTGTTTATTGATCGATTGATTTGAGCAACGTATTTTCTTTGCAGTTCTTTCTGCCGTTTTGTTTATCTTTTTCTGTTCTGCTACTTTTATTTCTCACTAAGGTCCAGATCTTAAAGACACTGTGAAAACATTATTTCTTAATTTTTTCAGACTCTGTTTTAGGGTACTCTGTAGTAGACTTAGCTGCTAGCCATTAGCATAGCATCAGCCACTGTTGAAGCAGCTAATGTCCTGATTTGTGGAGATGTTTGTGCTTCTTGTTCAGTTTTTGCAGGTTGCGAGTCTGTCAGAACAGAGAGGTAAAGTTAATCTGACTTTAGAAACATGCTACGGTGCTTCAGCTAGCGTTAGCAACAGGCTAAGATTAGGAAGAGACTGATTATTAAATCTCCAGACACAGCTGCTCAGCTAATGTGCTTATCTGTCTCTCTGAGTAAACAATCGCTCTCAGGATTGATTGACTGTTACTGGTGATGTGTAACAGCCAATCAGACAGCAATGTGGGCGGGGCATAGCAGAGACCACAGACTGACTAAGAGACAGAAAAGGCTGCATCAGAGACAGAAGAGGAACATTTTAATTATTAATATTTCATTTATTAGTGATAATCTGTCAATAAAAATAACAATATCAATCATCTAAAAATGTCAAAAACAGGCCTCACTAATGGGTTGGGATGTCTGTGTGTGTGTTAGTGTGTTATTGTGTTACTGTGTGTGTCTGTGTGTGTTTTATCCAACTGTGTGTTCACTTTATGGATCCACTGAGCAGAAAGTTTCACATTATAAAACTAAAATATCTGCTGAGCGCTGAAGGGAAGCAGCAGCAGGTCAGAGGTCGACCTGACAGAGAGGAGCTCCTCAGATTCTTCTTCTTCTTCGTCTCTTCTTCTTCTGTCTTACATTTCTAAACCCGGCGCTCGCACACACACAGACACACGCGCATGGTAATGCTGTTGTTGCCCACGCACACCAGGTTTCACCAGGACCAACCTGACTGGGTGCCCAAAAAATATTCCTCCGCTTTGAGAAGAAGCCTGCAGGCAAGAAGCTGTGAGGCCGAGCAGCTGCCGGATCCCCCGAAAACTACAAACCAGCAGAGCAGCCTCCCCGTCTGCACGCCGCCACAGACCAGTCTGCAGACCAGTAAACCAGTAAGCCATTGAACCAGACTGTATCGGAGCTGTTGGTTTGGACGGAGGGGTTTGTTTGTTTGTTTGTTTGTTTGTCTGTTTGCAGGTTTTTGTGTCGTAAAAAAACGGAATTAACTGATTTAAATGTATTTTTATTCTCTTTCAGACTTTTGTTTAGACAGTTTTGTTCATATTTAGGAACTTGTTAAATTTAACAAAAAAATAGGTTTTGGCAGAAAAATCACGTTTACATTTAAGGTTAGAAATATTTTCTAAAAATCATTTTAACATCAGAAATCTTTAGTTTTTTTCTTTCTTTCTGTTTTTCAGTTTGCTTCCTGAAACTCAAACCTTTAAGAGCCACTGACACAGTTTTCCTCTTTAGATCATCTCATGGCATCTCTTTCTGCTGATGCTCTGATGTAAACAAAACAAACAACAACAACACAACAACCTCCAACGCCTCCTTCTGTCTGCTCCGCCAGGAAACCTGCTGCTGCTGCTGCTGCCTCGGACAGTCGTCTTTGTTTGATTGCAGGTTTATCTGATTTAAATAAATGTTTCCTCTTTCAAGCTTTTGTGAAGATTTTTGCAGCTTGTGTTCAAACATTTCAGATCTGAGAGCTTTGTCGTCTTTTGTTAAATAAAGAAAATATTTTTTGAGAAGAAATGTGTTTATATTTCAAGTATGACATTAAAAAAAGTCCTTCTGGTCTATTTGAGTGTTTGTGAAGAAGCGCTCATCGCTGCACTTGATCCAGTTTTCATTCTTAGACTTTGTGGATTTGGTTTTTTTCCTGAACCTGAAGCTTTAAACAAAGACTCAGCTTCCTCATCAGACCATCATGACATCCTAAAGAGGATATTTTAATGATTTTTTTTTTATTTGCAGTTTTAAATGCTGTGTTTTTTTGCTAGAAAAGATCCATATTGTGTTCAGGTTAGATCTGCCACAATCAATCGATCAGCTGTCAGCTGGTAAATCATCTTCCAGTGAAAATCCATTATTAATAATAAAATCAGTCTTAGATTTCTGGTTTCTTTCCTCTGTGACAGTAAACTGAATGTCTTTGGACTAAACAAGACACATGAGGAAACTCTGATCCACATTTTTCAACATTTTCTGACATTTTCAAACCAAACAGCTGATCGACTGATCCAGAAAATAACCGATATATTTATCCAGGGTGTAAATAATGGCTGCTGTTTTAAACTGTGTTGTCTGTTCAGTTTCTTTTCTTTTCATTATAATCAGTTCTGAGCTGAACACACTTTAGTGGCAAAACAACATTTTAGGGACAAAATGTTTAAATTTAAAGCTTCAGATTTGTCTGAGCAGCGTCACGTTTTGGCTCAGATTCCTTCGGTTCAGGATTTAGTCAGAATTTTTTATTTTGTTGTAAAAACTAAAAGATTCCTTCCTATATGTGATGAGTTCATGTGACGGGACGCTATAATCAGCTAGTTCAGTTTAGAACAGATTCACCTGAATGACACACACACACACACACACACACACACACACACACACACACACACACACAGACAGATGTGCAACCCCCCCAAACACAATATGAAAACAACAGAGGAGACCTGCCAGCTGTTCACATAAAAACAGCAGCCTGCGCACACAGCTGGAGACACACAGACACACAGACACACACACACAGACACACACACACACACACACACACACACAGGTGTGAGGCAGGATGACAGCCAATAGGATCGCTGCCTTAATTACTGGAGGAGATGATTGATCAGAGGCTCTTCGTTAGACGTCACAGAGCTGCTTCCTGATTGGACGGCCCATTAGCCAATTAGGAAGAAACACAAAACAAATTAAGATCAAACTGTATTTAGAAACAAATTAAATATATTTGAATTTGACAGATTATTCCAATATTTTCTGATTCAACTCTAAAATGATTTTAAGTGAGTCAAACTGTGGTTTGTGGTTTTCCGGGGCCTTCAGGAGGATCCCAGCGGTCCAACAGCCAATTAGGAGCAAATTAATTCCACTTAAATTTAAATCAGTAAAAAACACAGTTGTGAAACTCAGTTCATTGAACGCTGTAAATGTTTCGTGGAGGGATCCGGACAAACAGCTCTGCAAGGGAATTTATTTCATCTCAGATGCTTGCTGCTGCGGTTTAGAGACTGAAACGGGATTGTGCTGGAAAATAAAAAAACGTTTTACTGAAATATTTATTCCATTTTCTTATTTTACCCAAACACGGCCCTGAACCTGAACCTGAGCTGAGCCTCCTGCCTCCCTAAATAACCCTTCAGACTGTTTATTTGTCCGTTCACAATGTTTCGTGTCTCTTCAGTAACGTGAGACTGAACAACAGAGGATCTGTGTTTGAAGCTCGCTGCTTTCCCCTTTAATGCCTTTTTAATTGAACACCGTCTCGTCTGTCTCTGAGGAGGAGGGCGGCGCTGCTCGGCCTTTTGTGGCCTCGGCGGCGGTCGGGAGGCCCGGCCCGTCTCCTGCGGTGTGACTAACGTGGGGCGACAGCGCCAAGGCGGCGCAGAGCAGCGGCCCAGTGCCAGCAGCCTCACGCCGCTCGGCTCGGCTCGAGGCCTTTGTGTGAAGCCGCCGCATGCTATCTTCCCACAACATGCGGCTGTCAGGACCAAAGCTGCTGCTCTGGAGGGAAAAACTCCCCACAAATCCTGCTGATGCTCCCTTTAACGTCTTCATTACAGCCTGCAGGGCTGAGGGGGCGGTCTGGACTGGGGGCGGCTCTGGACCCGAGGCGGTCCCGATGTCAATGCAGACAAACACACCTGACCGTAAGTAGGTAGGACCAGCACCGAGGACACCGAGGCTGAAGGTCCAATGTGAAGGTTTAAAGCAGGAAGATGAATAATGAGACGCAGCAGCTGAGCGTCCAATCACAGAGCAGCATCTCCATCTGCTGGCCGCTCGGAGGAACTACATGAAGCTACTCAACCAGTTCAACCAGCCAGAAGGTGGAGAACAGTCTGAACATCCCAGCATGTATTCATCACACTGTGGTGCTGCCCTTCACCGTACGACGTCTGACAGAGCCACTTCATTTATTCTGTCATTTGGGACTTTGTTTGGTTATTTCGGACAATTTCTGGATCATTCTGGACATTTTCCTTTGGGACATGTATTTGGAATTTTGGACATTTTTCTTGCCATTTAGCAGAATTTTAAAATCATTCTGGACATTTAATTGTAATTCTAGATAATGTTGGGGGTAATCTGGTCCTTTCTGGAGAGACGTCGTCCGGCTCCCACAGTCACACATGAAGCAGCAGAGCTCTGAATTAAAGTCTGAAGTCTCACTAACATCACGGACGTTCACTGGTGCTGCTGAACTCCTCAGTAGCCTCCAACACCTCCAGATCTCCAGCCGACAGATGCTAACACCAGAGAACCCAGAAGCTGCACGATGACCCAACAACACATTTAGAAGATTTAACTGCAGCTGTACATGTGTTAAATATGATTGAAATATGTGTCAGAACTCCGTTATTATTATTAAGTGGCAGCATGGAGATAAAAACCGAGCAGGAGTCAGTGTTTCATCATCACGCAAAAACTCTTAAAGCTTCCTCAGATCTCAGTTCTGCAGCTAAACTGAACTGTGGGAGGTTAAACGGATCAGACCTCACTGAAAAGGTGTGAAAATGTGAGTTTAAGTAACTTGGAGTAATCTGAAACGTGTCTGGAGTTAGTTTGGACAATTTTTTTAGTTTGGACTTTTTTCTGTTTGGATTTAAACCGGGAGAGTTTAGTTATTTCTGTGTGTGTGTGTGTGTGTGTGTGTGTGTGTGTGTGTGTCAGTGTGTAACTGTGTGTGTGCGGCGGTGCAGAGGTGTGCGACCTGCTGCAGCAGACTGATGACCTCGGCTGCAGGACGATGACGGATGCTGCAGCAGGAAGTGGGACGCAGGGCGGCCATCAGTCAGAGCCCCTCCCACCGAGACGGATCTGGGTCTGAGGATGATGCATCACCTGAGCAGCACCTGAGCAGCACCTGGGCGGCGGCCAGGCGTGTTTGTCATGTGGACCGGAGTGTCGGCCCATCACAGAACCGGATGCCTAACATGTTGGGTTTCGGTCTGATAAACCAGCAGCAGCTCAGAGCTTAGCCTGAACTCGAGACAACCGGATTCTGTGTTGCCGGACCAGAACCTCCTTCAGTACATGATAAAGTCCAGTCCAACCAGCTACAACAGAACTCAGCTCCGTGTCACCGGACCAGAACCTCCTTCAGCTTCTCATCACTCTTTGTGGTTCTTCTGGAACCGGTTGGTCTCATTGACACAAACGTTGAGTCACTTTGACTGATTTTGGACGTTTTCTTTAACATTTGTGACTTTTTTTTTTTTTTTCATTTTTACAACATTTTTAGTATTTTGGACTTTTTTCTACTTGAGAATAATTTTATTTAATGTGGACACACTTTAAGTCGTCGTTGACTTCCTGTCATTCTGGACGAGGTTCAAGTCATTTAAGACATTTTTTTGTCAGTTTGCTGGAAGATGACATTAAAAATAAAATTCTCCATCCTCCCCTCTATCCTCCCCTCTGTCCTCCCCTCTGTCCTTCCCCTCTATCCTCTCCTCTGTCCTCCCCTCTATCGTCCCCTCTGTCTTCTCCTCTGTCCTCCCCTTCTATCTTCCCCTCTGTCCTTCCCCTCTGTCCTCTCCTCTGTCCTCCCCTTCTATCTTCCCCTCTCTCCTCCCCCTCTGTCCTCCCTTCTATCCTCCCCCTCTGTCCTCCTCCTCTCTCCCGGTTCTCCTCCGGTTCTGCAGCAGTAACTGATGTTCCCTCCTGAGCAGCAGGTCAACTCTTATTTCCGCAGAGTTTAATGAGAAGCACATGGCGGCTCCTCCTCCTCCTCCTCCTCCTCCTCCTCTTCCTCCTCATCCGGCCGGAGGGAGGGAGGACCAGGACCAGGAGGTGAGGAGGAGTCAGATTATCTGTATGTTGTCATAAATGTTTCTGTGGTGCAGAGGACAGAACCCCGCATTCACAAAACTAAATACTGGATTATTTTGGATAAAGACAAGACTTACTGACTGAGACTTGAAGGTTTCACTTAAAAGAAAACAATATTGAACAGCTTTTAACTCCATTTTAATGATATTTTACAGGTTTCCCCAGTTTTGTTAAATTTAAGACAATAGCAAATAAAAACACAGAAATAAAGCACTCATTTAGATTTTACCATTAAAAAAGGTCAAAACTGTAAATGACGCTTATTTTTAGAGATAATAATTTGTTCTCTTACAGTGTTCGTCAGTACAGCGACACAGCTGGACTGTGTTTAAAGTGTTGCTGCCAGACTTGAACAGTTTCCACGTTAATCTGAACTGAGTTCAGGTTAAAACCTGTGATGAAGCTGCACATCGTCTCCCTGGAACCACCACATGATGGGATCAGTTCTCTGTTCTGAACCTGAAACCACCTCACGTCACACTTAGATTCCCCTGTCACGGTTTCAGCCTTGTCAGTAACTAACAGGAAACAGGAAGCGCCGTCTTTACATCACTTCCTGCAGAAACAGCAGCAGTTGTTCACCTGCTTAGGAACAGACTGAACAACTGAGGAACACGATCAAAGTGTCCTCCGAGACCAGGAACGCTGCCCGGTCCAAATAAACCATCACATGTCCCAGCATGCACCTCACCTCCACGGCAGCTTCACACTTTACTACTTCGGTTCCGGTTTCACCACATTTACTTTTCAGGAGTTTTTCAGCTCTGGACAGAAGCAGTTTCAGTCGAACTAAAGGAAATAAAACACTTCTACATCTCCTTTCTACCTCAGTGGTACTCAAAGCGATTTACAGTGTTTCTCATTCACACATTCACACACATTTATACACCAACGGCGACAGAGCTGCCATGGAAGCTGCTGCCTGATGAGTCTTTGATCAGAGGACAGTCACTCTACACCTGAACCACAGCCGCCTGTTAGCACAAGTTCTCATCATAAGACTCTGGAGGAAAGACGCTGCTCTGGTCCGAGAACAGCTCCGGCGTCAATACATGGATCGAACAGTTCTGAGACTGAACAACAGCAGCAGTCAGCTGTCCAGGTGAGACGTCTCTGACTCCAGATGTTTCTGGACCATCAACTTTCATGTGGAGACGAGAGGAGGCTCTGTGGTTACCATGGTTACCAGACCAAACAGCAGTTTTGCAGAGTGTTTAAGACACTGTGTCTTACTGTGGTGTGTTACTGTGTGTGTGTGTGTGTTACTGTGTGTGTGTGTGTGTGTGTGTGTGTGTGTGTGTGTCCAGCTGCAGACGGAGGTTCCTGGGAATAAGGTGCTTCATGAATATTCATAACGAAGCCTCTGGTTGGAAACAGCTGCTGCTCAGAGAAACAAGCTGCTGGATCCATCGATTGGAAACCACACACACACACACACACACACACACACACACACACACATACTGACACACACACAGTAACACACACATCCTGACAGTCTGGACACAGACCTGTGTTGAGCAGCTTTAAGCTGAGTTCAGTTAAACTGAGCCTCAGACTGATCTCAGCAGCAGCTCTGACCTGCAGGAACAACTGAAGCTTCTCTTCAAAACAACCAACTGTGAGCAGAAGGTTTCTGCTGAGACTCAGTAACAGCAGACGTGAGCAGGTCTCCATGAAGGTTACAGTCTTCTGTTGGAGGTGCCGGCTAAGACACACTTTTAAAACTGTTATAAAGTGATCAGTGATCAGCTTCAGGTTGAATATTCAAAGGACCTGGTGTGAAAGTCAGAGCTGCTGGCTGACAGCTGAAGCCTCGGAGCTCCAGGATCCTGCAGCGACTACAGATCTACGGGTCTATGGATCTATGGCTCGATGGGTCTATGGATCATTGGGTCTACGAGTCTATGGATCTATAGGTCTATGGGTCTGTAGATCTACGGGTCTATGGGTCTATGGATCTAAAGGTTTATGGATATACGGGTCTACAGATCTACAGGTCTATGGATCTACGGTTCTATGGATCTACAGGTCTATAGATCTACAGGTCTATGGGTGTATAGGTCGATAGGTCTATGGATCTAAGGGCCTATGAGTATATGGGTCTATGGACTTATGGGTCTATGAGTCTAGCAGTCTATGGATCTACCGGTCTATGGATCTACCGGTCTATGGGTCTATGGATCTTAAAAAATGAGGCTAAAGGGTTTCATTTGAACAAACAGACACACGAGCTGCTGGAGTCATGATTAAAAAAAAACACATGAAGCAGACGTTATGAAAAAAAGAACAAATATTCTGATGAGCACAGTGAATGGCTGGAACCTGTCCTGGACTTCTACAGTCCGGTACCATCAACACACGTGCTCAACGGTTCTGGAGCTCAGTTCTTGTATTTGCTGTTTCACTGTGGAACCGTGTGGTTCTGACAGTGTTTTACACAGAAATGACACGAAAAGATGAAAATCCTAGAAAACCCGGAACAAGCAGGACGTGACACAATCCCACGATGTGATGTGTTACTGAATACTGAACACAGCTGTTTGTTGTGCTTTAGTTCATTATTACTTTATTATATTTTAAGGCTTGAAAGTTTGTATTTTTTAATCCAGAACATAAAAAGCCTCAGAACCAGAACACTGTGGTTGTTTGTTCAGCAGCGTTTTGTTTCTGGACATTAGAACACTTCTATCAGTGAAACTGCAGTGAACAAACTATTCTATAAACTATGAATGAAGTGAAGCCTGTAGCAGCTCCAGATCTGAACCAGGATCCTGTTCCAGGTTGTTCTCTCCTGACTGATCCTGCTTGTGTTGGATCTGCTCTCAGATGGATGTTCCTTTGTGATGTTTTATCATGACGAGAACATGACCAGCAGAGCCTGTGAACACGGTTCCCAGGGTTCCTCCGTGACAGCTGAAGCTCAGTCACATGTCATTTCCGCTCTGATCTCGGGTCCTGACGGGGATTTCTCTCTGGCAGCCTGAAGGCAGTTTCCAAAACTGTTCTTCGGGGTTAAATCAAGTTCCCTTCAAACTTTTTCCCTAAATATTACAATCGCTCCGCTGGTCGGTCCGTCGCCGAGGGGCAGCGAGACGAATCCTCGGCGGAGCGTCCAGATGTTGGAGCAGCGAGCAACAACTGTCTGGTCTCCGGTGAGTCGCCTCATGTCAGTCAGCTGTTTGTTAGCAGCAGCAACAACAGCTGCTGAGACCTGCAGCTGATCTGTTCCACCGCTAATCACATCATTTACCGCCTCACAATGCTCACTGTCGCAGGAAACATTCAGACACGATCCGTCAACAGGCTGCAGCTTGTAATCGGAGTTTAATCTACTTGCTGTATCAATGGATCACGTACAGTTTACCTGCACATGAACGAAGCTGGTGTCAAACTTATGAGACACTCAGAAGAACAGAGTCGGAACTGAGAGATGCGAAAGATTTTCACGAATACAAGCAGTAAACGCAGAACACTGAGGTGAATATTTATACCAGAAATAAAGGGAAACACGCGGACATCTACTGGACCTGTCAGTGTATTAGTACGTCCTTTAAGTCATTTTTGACTCAATTCTGGACTGATTTGAAGTGATTTGAAGTGAACTATGAGCCATTTTAGACACATTTCAAGTCATTTCTAACAATAACAGGACATTTTTTGGAAATTTTAAACTGGTTTCACATCTAAACATGTAAAACCAGAACCTTGTCTGGTCCAACTTCACCACATCAGGTTCAACTGATGTTAGAGCCTCAAGAGTTGGTGAAATGTGACCAAAGACTGGACTTTAGTAGAAACATGGGTCCATCCATAGATAGACACTGACAGGAACTTTCTGGATCAGCACCACCTTAAATTGAAGATTTTGCACTTTCTTTCTATTTTAAAGGGTCAAAAATGATTTGTTGTAATTATTGGAGACACTTTTAATTGGTTTTGGACAATTTTTGAGTGACTTTGTATAATTTTGACTAATTTTTGACAGGTAATATTTAATTTTAGCAAACTTTGAGTGGTTTTGGACATGTTTCAAGTCAAACTAACAAAAACCTGGAACCTTGTCTGGTCCAACTTCACCACATCAGGTTCTACTGATGTTAGAGCCTCAACAGTTGGTGAAATGTGACCAAAGACTGGACTTTAGTAGCACCATGGATCCATCCATAGATAGACGCTGACAGGACCTTTCTGGATCAGCACCAGCCTGGTTGGAGGTTTCACTCTTCTTTTCATTTTGAAAGTCCAATAATTAAAACTGTGTCCTGCTGCATCCGTTCAATCATCTGGTGGACCTACTGTCACACCATTTCATGGCTGTAGTTGTTCTGCTGATAGCAAACCTTTAAAAAGGATTTATAGGTTTTTTCATGTGTGAAAATAGAACGTTTCTCAGGTCGGAAGATTTATGAAAAGTGAAATCTTGGATAGAAACAGAGCGCTGTTTTCCTGCTGGCTTCTCAGTTCGCCGGCCTGCTGATGATCCGTCTCTCCTCTCCGAGTGTGAAGAAGCCAAAGACTGTCGTCCGTCTGATCTGTTTATTTCATCTTTGTGTGGAAACGTTTCAGTTATCGGTGCAACATGAGCCAAATGTGTTTGGGGAAACTAGTGTGTGTCATGGAGGCGATGCAGAGCGGAGAACAGATGGGCTAAATTAATTATCCCATGTATGTTTAAGTAGAGAGGTATTTATTTGCGTGAGTGGCCGAGGGCTGGAATTAAACGGTGCAGGAGGAGGAAACAGAGGATGGGGGAGCTGCTCCGTTTTTAGCGAATCTCGAGGAAAAGCGACGTTTTGACGAGCTGGCAGCGATCGGGTTGCAGCAGAGTGGTTTCAGGGAATTATAAATAAATCAGAGCGAAACCGGCGATGTGGACGGAGGAGGAGAGCTCTTTGTTTACGGCCGACTCTAGAGACCTGAAACGGACCTCCGAATAAATAAATACCACCGCTACAGGAAGTTCAGCCGCTCCCCTCAGGCCCAGTTTAGTTTTATTAGATGCAGTCCTGCAGAGATACCAAACACTGAAGCACCTCCCTGCTGCTGCATGTGGCTGCTGCCTCCACCGCTGGAACAAGCAGCAAACCGGCAAAGCGTTTGGCCTAAGACCTGGACAAGTGAACTAAAAAGACCTCACGATCTCAGAACGCCGAGCAGAAAGTCAGACGGGTCTTCAGCAAAAGTGTGAAGCGACTGAACCAACATCTTAAAGGAGCTCCTTGTGTTCAGACTCGTGTCCTTCAGCTCTAACAGGAGAAACGTCTTCATCTCAACATTTAACTGCATGAAGTCAACTGAGCATCCTGCACAAAACCATTATCATCAATTAGACTCTAGCGGTTCCTTTAAAAACCCTAAAAACAGAGAGTCAGAGCTGCAGTTCTTATGTATAAATGACCTTTGGTGAGTCCACAGAGTGTCAATAAATCAATAGTTATGTGAAGAAACGCCCTCAGAAGGTACAACTATGGAACTAAATAACTGCAGATATACAAAAATATGTAAATATTTCTAAATGGAACAATTCTTTAATGTGTGCATTCAATTATATAGGAATTATTTTATTTATTAACAGTTCTGGTCGTGCGGCTAAAGCCGGTGCAGAGAGAGTTTTCTTCCTGAAGGTGATAAGACGCCAGTTTGCAGTTAGAACCACATTAATCAGCTGTTTTCTTTGAGCATTTTAGAACCAAAGAAGAAGAAAACAGCTAATATTTGATCGTTCTATATGTACAGTTTGTTTTCAGCTCATTTTAGTTTCCTGATGTTTTATCGTGATGCTGAACTCTTAGAATGCAGCCAACAGCCGGCTTGACTGACGGTAAAATAAAGATAAAAATAACAGTGAACTGCACTGGACACAGCTGAATGTACACCTGTGTAGATGATATGTTCACTCTGAGAAACACACTGATTCTTCCTAAACCGATCATTATTATTATTATGATTATCTCCATACCTCCAACACTGAGCTGAGTCAACACGCTGCTCTTCTAGTAGAAACGTACGATGCAGATGCTGCTTCACCTCCGTGTTGACAACATGAAATCTGCTCCCAGAACAGCTTCAACAACACAAATTAATGCTTCAACTGAAACTGTTTCAGCAGCAGAATTGAAGTGGACCAGGACAGTCTGTGGCATTAAAGTATTAAAGTATTAAAGTACGTCTCTGAAACATTCTATATATTATCATTAATATTATCAAATATCATTACATCAGACCAGCCAGCTGAGAAGGACCCGGCAGTCTGGAGGACTCGTCAATTATTGAGGCGCCCTGTGAGGAGGTGGGAGGAGGAGGAGGAGGTGGACAGGTGTGTCGGGGTGAGGAGGGGGAGGAGGGGGGGAGGCAGCAGAACAACAGCTTGCTCTCAGCAGGAGTCTCAGGAAGGAGCAGGTGAGCAGGTATCTATTGCACTGCTTTAATAGAGTCCACCTGACACCACTACAGAGGGTGGAGGAGGAGGAGGAAAAGGAGGAGGTGGAGGAGGAGGAGGAGCAGGAGGAGTAGAAGGGAGAGGAGAAGGAGAAAGAAGAAGAGCAGGAGGAGGAGGAGGGAGGAGAAGAGGAGGAGGAGGAGGTGGTGGAGGAGGAGGAGAAGAAGAGGAAGAGGAGGAGAAGGGAGAGGAGGAGGACGTGGATGAGGAGAAGAGGAGGAGGAGGAGGAAGAAGAGGAGGTGGAGGAGGAGGAGGAGGAGAAGAGGAAGAGGAGGATGAAGAGGAGGAGAAGAGGAAGACGAGAAAGGAGGAGGAGGAGGAGGAGGAGGTAAGGAAAAGGAGGTGGAGGAGGAAGGGGGGGTCCATCAATAACCAGCAGCACAAATAAATCCATGAAATCACAGAAACGCGACAAAGAAACAAGTAGGATCCAGTCTCAACAACATCCTGACCTCAGACCAGTTCAACCAGTCAGACCAGTTAAACCAGTTTAACCAGTCAGCTCCCTGTGATCCAGTTTATTAACAGCTGTGGAGATCTCAACCCTCATTGGTCAGAATGATTGTGATGTCAGCTCATGTGAGGCTTCCTATTGGTCCAGCAGAGCAGCACGTTAGCGTCTCACCTGACCTGACGCCTGTGGCTGTTATCACAGGTAACGATGTCCAGAGCTTCAGTCTATCAGACCTCCACCCAGTGTCTGGTTTATACCTCAGCTGGTCTAAACTAACAGCTTTGATAATTACCAGCATCACATCTCACGTTTCTGTAATATTAATACACCAGCATGTAGAAGCTCTTTAACCGGAATGATGTGTTTAATGCTAAACTGTAATTATTATTGTTATCCATGATTAGTTTTTAAGTTACTACTTTACAAAAAAACAAAAAAATAGTAAAGCATATTAATATTTCCTGACTCAGATGTCAGATTATAGCTATTTATTAGCATTCCTGAACAGAAACATAAGTTTTAGTGGCTGAATGTTCTGCTTGGTTGATGTCTGACTTCTCAGGGGCTCAGATTCAGGTATAAAAAGGTGAATTCAGTTTGAAATTCCTCATTCGTGTTCAAAATGGTGAAACATCGAGAGAGCTCACTGAAAATGAAAGAGTCACATTAAAGCTCTTCATGATGCTGCATGGTCTCTGAGTCAAACAGGGAAAGACAGAAAGTGTTCTTACAGTGTGGTCAAGTAGGATTTAGAGTCGATTAACGGGACTGGTTCATACAAAATGCACCAAGGAGGAGGCAGAAAACCAAAGTTCACTGAAGCAGATGTCAGACACCTCAAGACTTGAAGGACTAGTGACAGAAAGAAGACCACTGCTGATCTTCAGGCAGAGACGAATGCTTCTAGATCAGAGTCTGAGAAGGTCTCCAGAGTGACCATAAGACAGGATTGCTGGAATCAGACGACTGATGGAACAAGACAACTGATGGAACAAGACGACTGATGGAACCAGGCTTATAGGGAAGAAGAGCTGCTAAGACGCCTTTATTGAGGCCTGTAAACATCCAGAAGCACAAACACTGGACTGGTGATGACCGTAAGAAGGTACTAGTTGGAACAAACTCATCTTAATAAACAAACAAACGTAGAAGCTTGTATTTAGGCCATATTGAGTGATAACTTAGAAAACCTTTGACCGTTGAGGAAAAGCTGATTCCTTAAACGCGGTTTGTTGGTTGGACTGTTTCATTTTTCAGCCTGCAGTTATTGAGAATCTGAGTTTGAGGCACTGCGAGGGTTAATCCTGACAGAGAGCCGCAGGTCAGAGGTCACAAGGGAGGATCCTCACGTCTGATTGGACAGAGTCCCAGAGCGGCCGTCATCGCCTGTCAGTCACAGATCAACACACCTGGCAGGCGGCGCTCAGGGCTCATTACCACAGAGATCCTCCAGCATTAAACAGGAACAGGAAGGAAACGGACCATCAGGATTTTATCAGTGGAGCAGCAGCCGAGCTGGTGTCATCAGCTAGGTTCAATACAAAGACCCCAACAATGTTATAGATAAAACACAACCCAACTATAATAAATATTAACTGGTGTTGTTACTAACTCTGAAGTGTTATTAAAGACGTCATTCCAAACAATCTGATCAAACCTCCTCAGAACATCTGGTTCTGTATCTGCAGTACCTTTATCTAATGATCAGAGTTCTACCTTCAGACTGTGAATATTCCAGAGTTCCAGGTCCTTCCAGTCCATAGAGGAGGGTCCAGATTTATCGCTTTAATGGACTTTTTCCATCATTTCTGAGCCTCAGAACTTCATCAGTACAGCGGATAGACACATGACATTTAGGAGGAAGAATACATCTGAGTTCTGGTAGAAACTGACACCAGATCAGTTCTACATCCATCCAGGTGTCACTGCAGAAGACTACATCTGTCCTCAGAAATTTGGAGTATTTTTTAGCACAAAAATACAGAAAATCACCACAAAAATGGGCAAAATTGGCACAAAAAGATGTAATATCACCCCAAAAGGACCAAAATTCTGACAAAACCACCACAGAAGGATCCAAAATTACCACAAAAAGACAAAATCAACTCAAAAATAGGCAAAAAAATACCCCAAAGACTAAAAATTGCTGAAAAAAAGATGCAAAACCATCAACAAAAGGTCAAAATTGACACAGCAAGAGTTAGGCTGAATTTTACATCCATCCAGGTGTCACAGTCTGAACACTGGACCTGGTTTCTGTTCATGTCCTCTGTAAGCAGCTGGTAGCATCAGTATTATGGGATGTCTCATCGTGTGAACAGTCAGACTGCAGCAGTTTAATGTCTATGACACAGAGTCATAGAAACAATCATTGGTACCCTGGATGTGTTTCTGGTTTCTCATCATTCACCAGAGAAAACTTTAAAAAGTGCATTCTGGGTAAACTTTCCAGGCTCATATCAGCATGTGTGATGGTGGTTGGTCAGCACAAGTTCTAGACAATGGAAGGACTGTTTTATCTCCAGAATCTACCAGGACCATTGAGGCGTATTTAACACTGCTGACTGGAATAAAGTATTTAACTTCGTGCACATATTTCTGTTGGTGTTGGCTTTAACACGTTGGTCAGGTTTTAAAGCATGCTGTTTAAAATGAAACTGGGTTTGATTCGGGTCATTAGTTAATGGTTCTGTTGCAGCAGGTCAGAAGAAGCTTTAATAAGCTTCATGTTTAGGGCGACCTGCTCTGTGGTCTGTCAGAGGTCAGAGGTCACAGCAGCCTCCCTGCAGCTCTGGGGAATAAAAAGTGGAGGTATTGTTTTGATCCGGTCCTGCTGGACCTGCTGAAACCGAAGCCTGCTGACCGGCTGCTTTCAGAGCCAGAACTGAGCCGGGTCTGTGGAGTCCAGCTGGGTCTCTGCCTCTCCTGCTTTCTCCTCATTCACTGGATTAATTAAATCCGCTGCTCGCTGATCCCGTTTCATTGTCCTGCGGCCCCTTTAACAGACCTCCATTCACCCCGAAATGGGTCTTTTATGGGGCGGCTCGGCCTTAAACAAATTGCAGCGCACAGAGTGTGGGAGCTGAAACAAGTCCTAGGGTGGAGGAGCAGGACGGGTCGGATCCGGACCTGTAAAATCTATGAAATGAATGCTAAATGATGTCGGTTTAGAACTTTGTGTGACTAGAACTCACCCCGTTGCCACAGACAGTCTGCCTGTTCCTGCCTTCAGCTTTTGGACTCGTCTGTACTTTAGTTTAAGGATAAAGAGGCTCTTTGGGGGGAACCATGGCTCACAAGTTTCTGAACTGTACTGTCAGCAGCTGGTTCATGGAACTGGAAGTGGGTCGGTACTAAAAGCAGCAGGTCAGTCTGCCATGAAGGAGTGGAGGAGCTCAGCCTGACTGGTGATCGGCCCAGATGCTGTGTGAACTGCTTATGATCAGCACAGACCGCAGACTGTGTTCCTGTTTTGGATCTTAATGCACAACTAAAGTATTAACCTAACCCTAACGCCCCCTGGAGGAGGTTTGGTTTTTACCTCCTGTCATAAACCCGTCAAGTCACTGAATGTGTTTCTGTCAGCATATTTTATGTGTTTTGAAAAATCA
>NW_007578972.1:163954-173967 GCF_000690725.1 Stegastes partitus | reverse complement strand
AATACTTCTCTTCCTACTACTACCACTACTAGTACTATTACCAATACTACTGCCACTGCTACTACTGCTACTACCAATACTACTACTTATACTACTTCCAGTACTACTACTACAGTCCCAGTACACAGAACTGTGCAACAACAACACAGTGGTTTCACTGACGTGGTTTCAGATTACAGCTGCACACGCTGAACTCTGGACTTCTACCAGAAGCTCAGTGTGAAGTCCTTCCCTGAGCAGCCTGAAGGTTCTCAGCGTGGGTTCCTCCAGGCTCCTCCAGGTTCCAGAAGAACCGGCCTGCTGCATGGAGCGGCCTGCTAGCTCTGGGTGCAGGTTTGCGTCTGGCCTCTGCAGGCTGCGGGGCAACGGTGGGAACTTAATCTGCTTCATTAATGCTCCCAGCCGACCATCAGCAGCAGCAGCTCTCTGGTTTCACCTGCAGATCTACCTGCTCAGCTGGAGCTCCGCAGGGGAAACACTGAACCTCCTTTGTTCCCTGGTTAACTCCACGACTACGACTTTAAAAAGGGTTTCACACGAAAACATAACGTTTAAACTGCAGTTGTTCTGAGTTTTGACACCTTCTAATGAATCATGTTCAACCAAAAGATACTGAGTTACAGAATCAGCTCTCCCTCCAGTCAGAGGTGGTTTCATTAAACCCAGACGTCTTCATATGGAGGAGGCTGGAAATCCTAAAAACATGTAGTTATCAAGCTAATTTTATTAAATTACCTCAATTTACTTAAAATCAACTGATGCAACCAGCGAAGTGTAAATTACACAGAATATGAAGTGATTTATTTAGTTATTTTAAGCTAGATGTTTTTAAATGACCATAAACTGGGTTTAGTTGAATGTGGAGGAATAAGTCTGTGAATCCAGAATAATATTCATCAGTAACTTCAGCCTGAGTCCGTCTGACTCCTCCGTGTGATTTATCAGAACAAACGTCGGACACAGAAACGTAATCTCCCTGAGCTGATCTGTTAATGGCTGCAGGTTCAGTCCAGCTCCGGTCCGTGTTCCTCGGTGGAACCAGAATCAGCCTGCCGGAGCAGCGTAAACGGAGCGGATCAGGGAGGAGATGGAAACAATTAGGAGCGTGCAGATGTACGGCTGATTAGCAGGAGGACGGATCCAGTTTGGAAACTCAGATCTGCTGCTTCACCTTCTGCAGCCCACCGGAGCTGACGGAGCTCAGAACAGCGCTTTGATTCTGGCGCCGGTGGAACAAACATTCAAACAAAGTTCCATTGTAATGTAGAACTCACAGACGGCTTCCAGTCCAAAGAAAGGCGTCCAGAACACCAGCACAACCTGCGTTCTGCCTCTGAGCCCTGATAAAGATGAAGTCGCTCCACAAGGCGACGGCAGGACAACCGCCTGCCTTCAATCAAGAGGTTCTGATTAGCTCAGAATCAAACCGGCTGTTGTAGAGTTCAGCCAAGATGGAAATCCTCCTGAAAAACAGAGTCTGAGTCAATCTGAGCAGGTTAACGGACTGAACTCCAGCTGAGCGCCGCTACGTTATCGTGTTGGTGCAGCTCTCTGCTCCACTGTTTGACTCAAACTTCTTCATAAACTAAAGACATTTACGGAGGCTTCAAAGCACTTTCAGAGATCATTGTTCAGGTTTATTCTCACATTGAAGTTTGAGTCTGTTTGAACAACATCTGAGGAAATATTAAAGATAAAACCTTAAATGTTCTGTTGTTTCTCATCATGTCACTGATTCAGAATCTGTGATATCAGACAGTAGATCAATGATCTGATTATGGGTGAAACTAAATATGAACAAACAGTGAAGCTGTCATGAAAAGTTCCATCTCTGAGTTCATTCACAATAACGCTGATGAAGCAGAAGATCACTAATATTTTCTGAACCACGTGTAGCTGCAGGTCTCAGTAAACTAAACATGAGAACACTTTAACATGAACCACTTGGACACAGACACGATGAGAAGGTTCTTCAGCTGAAGGTTCATGGTGGAGCAGGTTTGACCAGTTGTAGCACAAGAACATGAATATCGGTAGAAAGTCTGGTAGAGCAGAATTCTGGAGTTTAAATGGTTCTCTGAATGCAGTTTTTTTCTTTAATTAATGAGGGCATATTTTTCATTTTCAAAACCTTTGATGATTAAAGTGAGATGAGAGTTTGGAGCAGCGGTGAGCTGCTCGGAGGACATCGATCATGAAGTCTGATCAGCACTGATCAGACTGTGCTGCTGAACAATCTCACTAAGTTTCTACAGTTTGCAAACAAACACTGTAAGTTTGAGAAGCCAAAAAGTTTGTTGGCCTGAGAGCAAGTGGTGGAGGTGTGGGGGTGGTGGTTGGAGGGAGGATGGATGTCTGCCAGTGAAGGTGGGCAGCTGATCACTTTCCAGCTCGACTACAGACCGGCGCTCAGACTCTTCAGAGAAGAAGGTGAAGGTCTGAACCATCGATGATCACCAGCTTGTGACTGAACTGTAATTAAAACAGTTTGTCAGTGGTAACACACATTGATACCTCTGAACTGCACCAACAACTTGTGACAACAACCAATTTAACAGTTAGACAGAACGGCCTGCAGCGCCCCCTGCTGTGTGGAGGCCACACCAACAGCTCCATTAAATACTAACGAACCCAAAAGTCTGGATCAGAATTATTAGCAGATTATAAACTACAAATACGTGAAACTAGAGGTTTACAAGAGCTGCTGCTGTTTTCTAATCAACAAATGTGTCTTCTGCTTTTATTAGGAGTCAAACTTTTCTCCAGAAAAAACTATTTTTCTATTATAATAACAAAAGACGTTTTTCCTTAAATGTATGAAAACAAAATGTTCAAGCAATAACTATTTACCTATAATTTTAAAGATCTTTGTATCCTAAAGTCCTTTAAACAAGTAATTTACATAAAGCATTAAATCAAGGTTTGTGAAATCAGCTTGAACTCAGAGTGTGACTCCATGAAACACCTCCAGAACCTCCTGGACATCAGACAGAGCTGTTAGTTACGCCTTCCTGTTGTTTCTATTTGTGTGTCTGTGACAGTAAACTGAACGTCTTTGGACTAAAGAAGACATTGGAGGAAACTCTGATCCACGTTTTTCACCATGTGAAGACATTTTATAACCAAACAGCTGATCGATCTGGAGAATGATCCAGAGTGAAAATATTATGAGTAGTTTCAGTTCCAAGGTGACGACACCTGAAAGGCACCATGTTCTCTCCACTCTTAGTCTGTGCAGCTCCCTGACTGTCAGTTAAAGCTGAGTGATGTGAAGCAGCGCTCTTTCCCACCACCGTCTGTACGTCCAGTCCTGCCGTGGCCTCCCCCCCCCACCCGTGGCGGATTAAGCAGGGAGCCAGCTGTAGTGGTGGGGGGCGGCGGAGGGGGGCGGACATGCTGCCATCGGCCTCTCCAAGGTGACCCCCGGCAAAAGCTGGCATCACATCTGTAGGCGAGCCGGCCCGTCCTGACCGCCATCAGGCAGCACCGGGTCCTCGGTGCCCCGGCTGCCCTCCACGCTGCCCGGCTGGCGGGGCGGGACGGAGGGGCCTCCTGCTGCAGCGCCGGGTTGGAGGGGGAGGAGGGTCACGGCACCGAGCAGCTAGGGCCTGTTTATTATACAGCTACATACCTATTTACTATAAAGCAGCGCCTAGAATCTGTGTACTTATTCATTATACAGGGACGCTGAGCAGCTATACTCTTATTTATCGCCTAGAGTCTATCCTCTCATCTGGGACGGAGCCGAGCTGGGCGGCTGACGGGTGGCAGACCAGACAACTGAAACACCAAACTCACCGAAAGGTTGAAACAAACCAAAACTCTCACTGTAAAAAATAAATAAATAAAAATCCTTGAAGAAAAACAAGGCTGGAGGTCAGAAACACTGGAACATTCATGCTGTGAATCTGCAGTTATTTGGATTATTATTACTAATATTAATTTAATCCTGTGATGATGAATGATACTGTAAAATAAATTCCACAGAAAACAGCTGAATACTGTGATATTAAAAAACTGTAATATCTTCAAATAATAATAGTTTTTTAGCTGATTTAAATGCCGTAAGACTGTAATTTCACTGTCAAACATTGTAGAGAAATAAATTACTGTTTGTGTAATTACATTTTTTATGCAGACATTGTTTACATTTCAGGCCTGTTTATTATATTCAACGTGTAAATTAATAATAGTTTCAGTGATTTTAATAATTATCATCTGCAACTAAACAAAATTGTGAAAATCTGTAAAATAACAGTAAATTGTTAAAACATGTTCACAAATGTGTATTTTTGCAGCTTTTAGCATCAGCATTTCCTCCTTCAGGTTGTAAAAGATGCTGTTCTGCTGAATCAACACGTTTTTAAATGTACACTTGTAAACTTTATCATACAAATTGTACCTGACTAATCTTAATATTGAAGCTAAATTCCGTCTGTCCTTTCCTATTTATTTCTCAGAGCTTCTTTTTATCAAATATGCAAAATATTTAGAGCAACAAACAGATGTTAGCAAACCCTCGAGTGACTGAACGCCGGACAGCAGCTGAGTTTAAGAAGTCGCACAAAGTGTGCAGACATTGTGCTTTGAAGTGAAAAGTCAGGACCCCCTGAAGAGCCTCTGAAGGACCCCTGAAGGTCCCAGGACCACATGTGGAGCCCCCTTCAAATGAAAGGAATGAAGAGGATGTGTTCCCCTGTCCTGTCGGAGGCGACGGCACACTTAAAATCAGTCCACCAGTTACCCACAGTTTGTCCTCACTGACTTGAAACCAAATTACTCACTAACTCCAGACCTTGATGTGCACATCGTTGGTCTGAACGCTGCCGTTCTGACTCTTTGTTTAACACAGTTTGCAAATATTGTGTTTGTGAGGAGAGAAGTCAGGACCCCCCGCGGGCCTCTGAAGGACCCCTGGAGGTCCCTGGCCCCCATGTTGAGCCCCTTCAGGAGCAGGGAGGTGGGAGTTTCCGAGGTCTCCCACGATGCCCCGACCAGCTGCTGGTCCCGGGCCTCCCGGGGGGCTGCAGGTCGGCGGCTCGCTGTCGGAACACGGCGACAGGCTGAGCGGGTCGGACAGCAGAGTAATGGGGTCCTGCAGGCAGCCGGGCAGCCTCTGAATCAACTTAATTAGAGCCGTGAGGACAAACAACGGCTCTGCGCTCAGAGAGAGGCGGCGGCTGCTAATGAAGCTGCTGACAAACGCTCTGGACGCTGTTAAATGGACCTCTGATGTCCACACATATGTTGCCGCGGCGACGCTGCTGCAGATCCTCCACATTAATGCGATGCTGCGCAGATCCCTGCATCGCTTCCTGAAACTCTGAGCAATTAAAAGGAACCAACACAAACAGTGGCTGGAGCAGTCAGTGTTTTCTAACGATATGCCTTTGATATGGATTTTTATTAAAATGTTGAATTAATGTGTGTTTAAACACCAGAATCAGGATCACGAAATAAAACCGCACTGTGTGAACACTATGCTGTGAACTGACCGTTGTTTCCACTGTTTCACTGATGAGTCGATCAGCTGTTTGGTTCTAAAAAGTCTTTAAATGGTAAAAACGTGGATCAGAGTTTCCTCAAACATCTTGTTTAGTCTAAAGATGTTCAGTTTACCGTCACAGGGGAAAGAAACCAGAAAACATTCACTGAAGAAGCTGAAATCACAGAATTCAGACTGTTTTTATTAAATAATTACTCAAACTTATTAGTTCATAAGCAGCCGATTGACAACATTGATCTAATAATCCAACAAACAGTTCTATCAGGTGAAAGAAAACGAAAATGAATTCACTGTCAGATCAAACGAATGTAAACTGATGTGAAGGTCACAGCTCATCTCACTGTAGACGGTTAGCCTGATGTCGACACAATAATAAAGTCTCAGTTCTAACTTGACGATATTCAAGACCAGACAGTCCTGAGACAACGTTAATGTTCAGTCAGAGCTTCATAGAGAAACAGCTCCTCACTAAATCTGCAAACTCTTAAAGAAGCACAAGAAAACTCGTTCTTCTTTACTTCTCGTTCATGCTAATGTCCAGCTGGTGTTTCTAACGAGTTTCAGGTACTTTTGTTTTAATGTCAGATTTATTGAACTGTTTTCTATGAGCATCTTAAACACAGTCGATCGTAACTTGATTAACTGATTAACTTGCTGTTTGGTTCTGTTGGAGTTTCTCAGCTGAAGCTTCTTTTTCTATGTTCTGCAGCTGATTCTTCCAGTGTGTCAGATCCTCTGACTGTGAGAACTTCCACTGAAACAACAGTGGGTAATTCCTGATTAATGCGACCGCTGCAGCTCTGACTAACAGCAGCTGATGATATGCAAACATCTGGCAGCTTCCATTAATCCCCCGCCGCTGATCATTATGAACTAAGTAGCACTCTTGGTTTTATTTCCATTTGTCTAATTGTTTAATCACTGGGATTGCTATTAAAGCATTAACAGGTTAAACTGGCTGCAGTGGGGGCTGCAGGGCACAATCTGATGTGATTAAAGGGACGTTTCACGGCGTTCCACAGCTGCTGCGATCTGCAGCTTCCATAGGAAATAATTAATTAGGACGAAGCTGTGAATGTTCAGTCGTGTCTGAACAACCTGAACTCATGTAGGGGAAAACACACACCTGTTAGCCTGTTAGCCCGCTAACACCCACTCTTCCTACTGAGGACTGAATCTGCTGCACAACAACAGAAAGTCTGAATCCATCGACAGAATCACAAACTTCATACAAAACCCCCTCAGGTGAGACACAACATTTATAACACATGCTACTGCATCACTGTGCAGCTAGAGGGCGCTAAGAACGCAGCAAGAACAGGTACTGTGGTGCCAAACTACTGGAAACTTAAAAACAAAGACTGAGCTGAGAATTCACTCAGATTTACTGTAAACTGATCTTCCGAGAGAAAGCTAGAGGATAGAAAGTCCTGCTCTTATTTATCTGTCAATCACAGAGTCTTCTTCCTGAAGGGGGCGGGGCCAGCAGCAGGGGCGGGGCCAGCAGCAGCTCATTTAAACCTACAAACACTGAAACCATTTAGAATAAAACCAGGATGATGGAGTCAGGGAGGAACAAAGCATCTATGTGGTGTTTGGAGCTGGAACACTGAAAGACAGTAGAAACGTGAGATTTTCTTAATTTGCTAAATAAAAGTCTCAACGTTTAAAGAAGACGAGCCTTGAAAGGGTCTAACGGAGCTTCACAGCTTCACATCACATATGTTTCTGATATATTCTATCATTTCCCTTCAATTTGTCAAAGCACTGTGAGTCCAGAAAGAGAATTTGTAAACACTGAGGATTCTGGATCAACTCCAGATGAACAATCGTCTCACACAAAAGCAAAATTCTGAGATTCTGAATTTGTCAAAGAAACAGACACACAGGAGGAAAGTGTGGCAGAAAAGTGTAAATCCTGAGTGTTGTTTCCAGGCCAGAGCGCTGACGGCGCTGCGACAGAACAGGTGATATTTACCGAGAAAAAAAACATGGCAGAAATCCATTTCTGCCAATCGAGCAAACAGCAAACAGCCTGAAGACTGACACCTCCGCTGGCAGCCAAACGCCGAATGGCTGCAGACCAAGAACTGTGTGGCACAAAACGATCACACACAGACACACTCACAAATACCAGATGGTGTTTCTGGATTCTGTTTCCAATTTTTTTTGTGTTACAATCACAAAAGAGCGAGTGTGTAAAACCACAGACACACAAACCAGCAACACTCACATCGACATGCTGCGTCTCTGCCGAGGAAACATATTGTTTTCTGTCTCTGTCACACAAACCTGATCAGAGATAAACTCATGGTTTAAATTTAAAGTTTTACATTTCAGTCAGAGCAAAAACCTCACAGCTGGACTCGGCCCTGATTGGCTCAGTTCTCTGACAAGCGACTGAAATCCGTCCAATGGGACGGTTTGCAGCGTCTGAGCTGGAATGCTTCCAAACGGCAGGTTTACCTTCTTTTGAACCGGAGGAGCTTCAGAAGCTGAGCTACGAAAATCTCACAGCAAAGAAAAGAGACACCAGGTTTTAACAAGACTGACCAACTTACCGACAAACATATAACAAACATATAACCAACATATAACCAACCGACATCTAACCAACATGTAACCAACCAGCCTCTGAGGATGAACCCTCCAAACTCTCCACCTGCTCAGCTGCAAACAGCAAACACTGAAAATCTGCTTTGCTCAAACAATGAACAGAAAAGAACCCAAAGCAACGACTGAGCAGTTTCATTAACAAACACCTCGACCTGCTGGGATCTAAAGTCAGAGAACGAAGCCAGAACAGATCTGCAGCTGAATACAGTGCAGGAATGTCAGAAAGGACGGTTTGGTTTTAAGGTGCTGCAGTAAAGCAGAGCAGATGCTGAAAGATCTGAAAAGATTTCTGGATACGACAAAGCGAAAACACACAATCCAAGTATATTGAAGGTATTAAAGTCAATCCAGTGTTTCTGCTCGACAACAGAATCACTCAGAACTGCATTTGGAAAGTTATTCATGTTTCATTCACATCACTGCAGCGTCGCCATCCTGTGACCAGAACCAGAAAAAGTTCACTTTTCATTTTAAAAAAATCTGTTTTCAGCTTTGTGACATTTTCAGAATCAGAGTTATTAAAAACTGACACAAACTGATCGTTGGTTTGTAGAAATGGCTGAAGATGCTTACGAAGCTGCTTAATTTAACAGTTAACAACCAATCGATCTCAGCTGCAGCTCTTTCAAACTGGACGTCTGTCCTACAACGTCACCGTTACAGCTTTGGGAAGGAACACAGCTTTGTTTCAAATGAGAATGTAGGTCCGTTGTATGGATCAGGGTTTTTAGGTAACTTCAGTTTAAAGACGAGTCCGTGTGGTTCTGTTTCCCCTAAAGGTCGACAGCATTGCTGCAGGTTTAAAGTGATTACAAGCAGAGAAACCAGCAGCTTATTTAAAACCAGCAGCGTCTAAGACTTGATACTGAGCTCGGCTGGCAGCGATCCACGGCTCGGAGACAACGCTCACTTTGTTCACAGTCCTTCCTCCGTCCACACACCTGAACTCCATCACATGACAGGATACCTGCAGCGAAATTCTATATTCCTGCTCATGTACAGACTCAAACCGACAGCGAGTTCACCGAGCGACTCGCCGTTCCTCCACAAACGGTTATAAACAGATTAGGAGTTTATTCTCAGCCTCACAGACCAGAAACTCTACAGAGGATAGAAAATACCAAATCAAGGGCTGCACATGTTAGAAGATGACAAAAATATCTGAACAGCAGAATAAAAATGTATTAATCAACTTTTTACAATAAAATTCTACAATATTAAGATCACTAGGAGCGGTCACAAGCCCCTGACAACATGTAAATACATATTTAAAACACGCTTGGACTCAACATATGGAGGCGGCTGCATGAAAACTAGTCAGATAGATAAGTCACCTAAAGTAATGCATAAACAGTCAGAGGAGTTAGTTAAGGGGTTTAAATAAGCACAGAAACAGTTTTAGCTGGAGGTAAACAGTTTGAATTTGCAGCTGGATGTAGAGAATAAACAGCTGGAATCACTAACTAACGCATAAACGTTACAATTAACTGATAAATGGTGAAAACGAACACAGGTTTTGGATAAACAATTAAATTAGTGGAAAGTAATGGGTGGAACAAACATCTCAAAGTATCTGATGGATGTCAAATAATCATAATTATAATTAATGTAAATATACTGGACAGAAAACAATAATAATAAATATACAGGTCGTTGTATTGCTGCCTCTGACTGTAATATAATGATAATAAAGCTTCTAATTCTAATAAATGTTTAAACAGAAACCAAAATAATGATTGGAATTATTGGTCATGTTGTGGATCTTATTGGATAAAGACTAGAAAAAGATAATCATGGTTAATGTTGAAAATATCAAATAAATGTCTGAAATAATCAAAATATTCAGTGACAGAGTCAATTATACTGAATAAAGATTAATAATAACGTTACA
>NW_007578972.1:122847-163848 GCF_000690725.1 Stegastes partitus | reverse complement strand
ATTATTATTATTATTATTATTATTAGTGTTAATATTATTATTGGATAAAGCCTTGAAATAGAGAGGATAGTAGAGGATAAATGTTGAACCAGAGATCTGAAAGCTTCTAATAAATAGCTGAAAGAATTACTATAATAATAACAACAATAATAACTACTGTTATTATTGTTGGATAAACAGTTATAGTGAGAAGTTAAATGTGTCTCACAAACAGCTGAGAAACATAAAAACTTCTCCAACATCCTTCACATAACTTTAAATAATTACCGGCCTTAAATTTCAAAATGAGCTGCAGTTTTTATATTTGGAAAAGGATGAAGGGCTTCAGAAAAGAGGAACGGCTGCACCGCAGAGCTCCAAGCGTGGATTGATGCGCCGCTGAAAATAGTCCCCAATAAAAGCAGCACAGAAGTGACTGTGAGAGGTGCTTTAACCAGGAAGCCTCGTCCTCCTGAGCAGCTCCATGTCATCCTCCTCATCATCTTCATCACTGTCCTATTGTCTGGCTCCCAGCAGGACGTCCAGCTCTCCAACACAAAAACAGGCGAGCGGCTGAAGAAGAAGCAGCTGTCTTGGCTGGTAGCCATGTTTCTCCAGGGAGGAACAGACAGCGAGCAGGAGGCCGAGGAGGAGGAGGAGGACAAAGACGGGATGAAGAGGAGGAGGAGGAGAAGCAAAGAGCTGGAAATGGATGAGAAGAGTGACGAGTGCTGCAGGAATACTAGAAGGAGCAGCAATGGATGAAACCTAAATAATATATTAATAGGATGTGAGTAAAATAAAAACGCTTCACTCTAGTGGGCAGGGCAGCGTTCAGAAGAGTTCTGAGTTCATTTGGTTCATTTCTGTCTGAATGATGAGAATAATTAGATCTGATATTCGGCATTTTTCAGATTATTTTTTAATCGATTCCCAATAAAATAAATGCATTTAAACGTGCTGCTTTGGCTCTGATGCAGCCGACCACAGCATGGTCTGATTGGTCACCAGAAACAGCCAATCAACAAGTTTCCCCTTAACATCCATCCATTATCTATACATCTTAATCCTCACTAGGGTCGCGGGGGGGCTGGAGCCTATCCCAGCTGACTCAGGGTGAAGGCAGGGGACACCCTGGACAGGTCACCAGTCCATCACAGGGCTACACTTAGAGACAGACAACCAAGCACACTCACATTCACACCTACGGACAATTTAGAATCACCAATTAACCTCAGCATGTTTTTGGACTGTGTGGGAGGAAGCCGGAGAACCCGGAGAGAACCCACGCTGCACGGGGAGAACATGGACACTCCACGTAGAAAGATTCCGGGTGTCCTCACCGGGACGAGAACCGGCGACCTTCTAGCTGCGAGGCGTTTGTGTGATTCTAAATTCTGACACTAAGATTTTCATTTTTACTGTAAATGTAAATCAGTGATAAGTTTCCTCTGATTTCTAATAACTGGTATCAACATCAGCCTTGAGAAAATATCCATCAATCCACAGATTAAGAACCAGATACCAGACTACAAGACAGCACCTGGCAGCATTAATCATTAACCAATTAACTGCCAAAAATAATTTCACTGATTTAAAATATATTAACAATCAGGCAGCAGATAAAGGAAGCGTATCATAGACCAGCTGTAGTACCTGGTTGTTACACCAGGTGGAGCCTCTTCCTGTTTAATCTTGTAGAGACTAGAGGAGGTGTCACTCAGACTACAGTTCATGTTGGCAGCAGAGAGCATTGTGGGAGTTTAGCAGCAACGGGACCATGACAGAGACTCTGAGGAGGTTCATGACCTCCAACCAGAGCTGATGAGTTCACTGTGCATTCGGATTTACAAATAAAACAACTTAATGATAAAAAGGCAAATACACATAATATTTTGTGAAAATACTACAGGCTGTGGTCGTAAGAAGCTACATTCATTGATTATTGATCAACACTGATCACGATCAACTGACAGCCTAGAAAACGTGAACTGTGGTCACAGACACAATATAATCAGACTTCTGGTAGCACCCAGAGGAGTCGTCCCCTGCTGGCTGTTAGCGAGACTGCATTCACCTTTTATACGTCAGTGTAATGTGCATACTTTATGTTCATCTCAATTATTTGTTATAATGTGTGGCATTATTTCCTCACTGGAATCTGCCAGCGTTACCTTTCACTGTCCTATTCCAGCCTGATTGTAGTTTACGTGTTTTATTTTATTATTGTATTGTACGTCTATTTTATTGCTTTTCTACTTTTATGTATTTAGCTTTTTCTGAGACATATCTGGTACAGAGTTTCCTTAATTTATCTGGTTTTATCTAATTTTATTTTGAACAGAGTGGAGTTCAGCGCCTCCTGCTGGTGACAAACAGATAAATCACCTACCAAAGCTTAACTAAACTCACATTCAGTTGGATTTTCCCGCTTCACTGACATCTTTCACTTTGTTTCACAGAAAAACTGACAAACTCCAACCGTGTGTTTGTATTAGTCGTGTTGTGTTACGGTCCTAACACACTCTGTGAGGACTGGTGCTTCCTTCTTGGGGCAAAAAGCTGTTTCCCTCATATCGATCAGAAAGTAAGACACTTCAACCTTACAGTGCTTATTGTAACTCAACCACGTCTCCAGCAGCATCCATGTCCTTGTCCAGTGGGTGGAGACGGTGTCGGCCATCTGTACATACAATCTGTGATATTTATCATCAATACTATTCTGGTTTGAGTGATGGGACACAACCTGCAGCCTTCTTCAGAAGTTGATGCAGTTTAACGAGCGAACCTCCACAAAGAAACAAAAGCCTGAAGGACAGTTCCAGGTTCTCAGGTTTCTTCTCCACATAAACACGGTTCAAAGATATTTTCCTTATTAACTTCGGCTGGATGCATAACGAGGACTAATAATGTTAAACATTATGATGCTACCGGCACTAAATATGAGCAGCTGTGCAGCTTTAATAAAGAACAGCTTCTCCACTGCGTAAAGGTCTCCTCTGATACACAACACGAAGGAAAGCATCTAAAAGTCAATGATGTTTGAAGAAACAGCTTCAAGCACTGATAAATAATTGTTCAAATTGGATAATCCATTGCAATGGCAAAATGTTCTGCTGTTAAGATGGTTTAAAGCGTCACAAAGCAACATAAACAGCAGATAGTAGTTTTTATATCTTTAAATATCTGTGATAAATAGAACCAGATTTAAAAGTCTGGACTATGTGAGTACATCGATTACTTAGAGATTAATCCGCCACTGAAAATAGTCCCCAACCAAAGCAGCATTTAGCTAAAGGTGCTTTAAACGTTGACACATAAAATGAGTTCAATGAAACTCTTAGATCCCTGCAAGCTGATTAAAAATCTACTCAAACATGTGAATGTGAGGAAGAGTCCACATCCTCACTACGGGGCTCTAAACCGTCACAAACACACAATAAAAACGGCGACTGTGGTTCTACAGAATCAGCTGAACTGGTTCGAATCAGCTGAGTTCAGCGCCTCCACCAGTCTGGACCGACTCCAGACCAGTTTGTTTCCTCCTCCAGCTCTTCATCCACCTGCTGCCAAAAAGCCACCAGCAGGAAAAAGCTGCCGAACAGATCGTCTCCGCTCAGGAGTCACCTGCTCGCTCAGGTGTGCTTCAGAGACGAGTTTAAGGAACGCTCTGACATTTGGAGCTTCACATGAGAGGACGGATGGGAGTTTCATCTCCCTCCAGGATGCGTTCAGCACAAACACTGAGGCAGGAGGGACTCCGTCAGTCCGTTTCCATCAAAGGAACAAAGTTGGACAGTTTACGAATCCAAACTTTACAAATCACACCTGACGCTCTTCACCACAGTCTCCTGGTCTCGTGCTGATTCTTTACTCTCCTCGCAGTTGAACTTTTTCAACAACTTCTTCTTGTTTTTGTTGACGTCTTCGTCTCCTGCTGCTGCTGCCTGAACACATATTTATTAAATTAATCTGTTTATCTCCGTTACTGAGGAATCTCCTTCGGGATGACTGAGATTGTTTTATCACAAAACCCTCTTCAGAAGACGGCAGAAGAAGAGAGTTTATGATTCAGTTCCAACTCTGTGTTTGGTCTCTTTGTTTTGATCAACGCAGCTGCAACCGAAGTTAATCATCTCATTTTATTGTCCACCATACAGCTAAAGAAAAGGAGCATTTGGATTTACAATAGGGTTCCAACCCTGTGTGTGTTTTGGCCGACAGGTGTAACCAGGTACACGGTTCAGAACACACTCATCTACAGTACAGTTCATCCGCCTTGTTGAAGGAAATTTGTATCGAGATGTAGAAGTTGTTTCATTGCAGAGTTCTTTTTAAAAGAGCATAAACTTAAAAGTTTTTTTTTTTTTCTTATTTAGATTCTAATTTATCATCAGGTCACACATCAGGTCTGTACTGTGCCCTCCTAATGTGACGTACTGCTGGTCCGGTACCAGCCACAGATCTGGGTCACAAGTTTAGCTGTGGTTCAGATGCTCCTTTAAGGTTTCCCTGCAGCCGCCTCAGGCTCAGCTTCCCTCACTAAGACCAGCAGCACAGCAGCGGATATTACAGCCCCGAGCCTCAGCTCTTATTGGACAGAAACTAGAGAAAGAAGCTGCAGAGCCGAAGTTCTGTTGGGCATTAGAGCCGAATCACAGCTCAGCAACTTCAGCACAAATCACAGGACAAAGCGACTCTGCCTCTGAAACAGACTGGAAAGACAGAAGGCTCTCAGAAAAACCAGTAACGTAGAGTGGAGAAGGTCACAGCGGAACTAGAACTTTGACTAGAAGCTGCTGCTTGGTTCTGATGATGGCAGAACTGAAATAAGGAAATTCAAAAAGATGGGACGCAAAGAATGCCATCCAACAGAGTCCAGCATCTCCATATGGCTCAACAATAACTATCAGTTAATCTAAAACAACAACACTTCATCTTGGTGACTTTAAATATTTGACAATAGTTCCCTCAAAAAGTCAAACTAACAGATAAACCAATAGTAAATTAACAGTAAGCTACAGTTTAGCTGTTTCACAGCTGCTAAAACTATTTGTTCATATTAAAGTTGCAGCTACAGTAAATATTTTTTTTTTAAAAAAAGAAATCTGGTTGCAAGATAAACTACTAAAGAAGACAACGTTAGCCATTACATTAGCTCAAATGAGAAAACATTAGCTGCTGCTAGCCTAAACAAGCTAATGTTGCTCCTAAGTTAGCCTAAACAAGCTAATTTTGCTCCTAAGTTAGCCTAGACAAAGGTAATATTAGCTGTTGTTAGCCTAAATAAGATAATGTTTGCCACTATGTTAGTCCAAACAAGATAACAATAGCTGCCAGTAGCCTGAACAAGGTAGCATTAGCTGCTATGCTATCCTGAACTACATAATAGTTAGCTGCTTTAGCCTAACAAGATAACGTTAGCGACTATGTTATTCTAAACAAAAAATATTAAGCCTAAATAAATAATGTTGGCCTAAACAAGATAACATACGAGAAGAAAAAGGCTGAAAAAGAAAAGGAAATATATAAAGAAAGGAAGGAAAAGATGGAGGAGAGGAAACAAATGAGGAACATCATAAATTCAGAGCACAGATAAGACAAGGAGAAAGAAAAAGAAAACAGTGAAAAAAAATAAAGGTTGTTAAATAGTAAAATAAAAGGAAACTGAGAGCTGAGACTGAACATTACAGGAGGGCCAGCAGAGAACGTGAGCGAAGGAAAGAAAAAGGAATGATGAAGGAAAAAGGTGAGCAGAGGAATGAGTCACGTCCGACAGCCTGAGAAACGCCGGGAGCTCGAGGACAAGATGCGTCCTCACACTTTCCACACCGCAGGACGACAACAGGCCGAACACAGAAAGGCCGCGGATCGACCACGGAACAACCAGGAACAACCAGGAAATAACCACGGCAGGACGGATGGACGGACGGGGAAGGAGGGAGGGGGCGGGCGAGCACGCCGTGTTCAGGAAGTTCAAGCAGACATTTCTAATCCCCCAATTTCCTCCTCTCTAATCATCTCTACCCGCTCATGGCCACCTCCAAATTGGAAACATCTTCTGCTCAATAGGACACCACATGCACACACACACTCACACATGCACACACGCGCGCGTGCGCACACACACACACACACGTGACCTTCCCGTGTTTTCTCCGTGTGCACTCGGTGCTGAAAAGGTAAAACTGGTGTGAAACAGTGACTCATTTCCATCAGCTGACAGATCAAACCAGGAGTAAACTCTGACTATTAAAGGAGCAGTTTGCTCGTCTTCAGCCAGAACCTTCGTGGAGGAAACTTCACGCCAACAATGTGGGAGATAACAAGCATCGCAGATTACAGATTAGATCATAAATGTCTGCAGCAGAATAACAATCTGTGTTTTCCTAATCAGCACAGTCAGTGTTGGAAACCAGCAGGTGACGTTAGCCGGCGCTAGCATTGCTTATTTGTACAAGTGTTAAACAGACACTGACTAACACAGAACAGGCACCAAAAGATGAGCTCACCAAGAGACAGCAGCTAAAATATAAATACTCAAATCAGTTTGAGAAAAGAGAAAAACAAGACTTACATGAAATGTTAATAAAGAGCAGCTGTAGTTTGACTCAGCAGGTCTGAATTAAAGTCTGTCAGAGGACGGAGACGCACAGTTAAAGTATTTATTCCACGTGTGTGGACCCGAGACGTCATAACAGACGCTGATCTGTCATAATGTCACTGAACATCAACGGACATGAACGATTCCTCATCCCAAATTCACTAATGAAGATTAATGAATGTATTTCAGCTTATTTTGTTAAATGTTGGCACATGGAAAGATAACGACAGTAGCTGCTAATGCTATGAGCTACATTATGCCTGAACGAGGTGATGTTGGCCTCTACGTTAGCCTGAGCACAATGTTAGCTTCACATTAAAATAAACAAGATAAGATTAGCCATTATGTTAGCCTGAGCAACAGAACATTAGCTTCTACATTAGACTAAACAAGATAGCTTTAGCTGCTACATTAAAATAAACAAGATAACATTAGCCATTATGTTAGCCTGAGCAACAGAACATTAGCTTCTACATTAGACTAAACAAGATAGCTTTAGCTGCTACATTGAAATAAACAAGATAACATTAGATGCTACATTAGCCTGAACAACATAATGTTAACCGCTACATTAGCCTGAACAAGACACTGTTAGATCCTAGATTAGACTAAACGAGCTGTTAGCCATTATGTTAGCTGCTAACATTATGAGCTACATTATGTCCAACATAGATAGCAATAGCCACTGTTAGGCTAAAAAAGGTAACGTTAGCAGCTAAATTCAAATAAAGAAGACAATATTAGCTGCTATGTTAGACTAATTGAGATAATGTAGTCCTTTGTTTTCATAAACAAGATAGCATTAGCCATGACATTACATTAAAGAAGCTAACATTGGCCTCCACCTCAGAGTAAACAAGATGGCACTAGCCATGACATTAAACTTAACAGAATGTGAGCATGAACAGGACAATATTAGCTGCTAAAACAGACTAAATGAGAAAGTATTTGCCCTTTATTAAAATAACATAACATTAGCCACTACGTTAAATGAATGAAATGAAATGAAATGAAAAATGAAATGAAAAATACTTTATTCATCCCAGAAGGGAAATTCAATAGTTAACCTAAACCAGACAGCATTATCCTCGGTTTCTGTAACGTCAGAATCACCACCAGAAAGCTAAAAAAAAAAAGTATTCCAAAAAAGTTGCATTTTTTAAAAAAACACATGTGTTATTTGACACTAGCTGCTAGCATCAGCAGCCAATGAGGACAGACGTGCTTCAGGAGCTTTAGAGTGTTTTAGATTCCAGAGTTTTTGATCTGCTGACGTTAACTGTGTGGATCAATGAGTTTCACTAAAAGAATCTATTAAATAGTCTTGAAGCTGAAGCAGGCTGAAGGACATCAGAAGATAAAAAGTCTCAAATATACATTTAAATTGGAAACGAAGGAGAGAAAAGTAGAGGTGAGTGTTTAGTTGGCTGGAACGTGCATCACATGAGGGAAAAACAAGGACCCAAACTACTGATTTTAAAGCAGCGGTAGATGATATCAGCTGCAGATAATTCACGTTAACAGTGAAACTCAGCTCAGAAATGTCGTTTTAATCTCCTGAGTTCAACCGAAACAAAGCTGAGGTTTGTAAAAGCTGGACATCACAAGTTTCTGGACTCCAGAGTTTGGTCCAGACGCCCGTTTCTGTGCACAGTTTCTCTCCGCTGAGCTCATTAGCGCTGCTTTCCTAACTGTGTCCGTCGGCCTCGTGGAGAGTCTGGCTAATGAACCGGACCTCACACAGACCAAAACACAGAACCGAGCCGCCGCCACGACTCACCGCTTCACAGAGTGTCGCCTCCTCTGAACCCGCGACCCCGAACACACCAGCAGACCGAGCACAGATCAATAAGCTGTGATTCTGGATTGAATACAGCATCAGAAACTAAAAACCAAAACATGCATTGATTCATCTTCTGAAGCTGCAACACGTTTTACACAGAAAACAGCTTCTCACATCCAGAGATCTGCTGGTTTTCAGTTTTCTGTAGCAGTAAACTGAACATATTTGAATATAAAACAAGACAGAACACTGACTGATCGGCACTTTTCACTATTTTCTGACCGTTTTTAGGGGAATAATCAGTCACTATAAAGAAAATGAAGGTCAGATGTGTTGATAATAAATAGTTGTTTGAGCTCTGCAGCTCTCTGACGGGACAGTACGACCTCTGTTGGGTTTCTGCGTGTGATGGAGGAAATTAAGGCTGACAGAGTTTATATACTTGTTCACTGGAGCACATTTCTAACAAATCTGTGTATAATCAAATTATGTAAAGTCAAATTACAGAAGTGGGAGTTTTGGGGGTCTGTTTTTTTTTACAGGAAGTGAGAATCTTCCTGTTTAGAGTTTAACGTAGACACGTCAGAGGTGCAGCGATCGATTTGCTTCTGGATCAATCAGCTGTTTGCTCCTCAAATGTCTCGTTTTGTCTAAAAATATTCAGTTTACTGTCACAGAGGAGGAAAGAAACCAGAAAGCATTCACGACTAAGGAGCTGCAATCACAGAATTTAGACTTTTTCCTTAAAAAGTTGATTAAAATCATTAGTGATTACTTTAATTGTTTAATCCACGTTGTCATCACAACAAATCCGTCTCTGCCTGCAGCTTTAAAAGGTCCATTTTAAAAAAAAAACATCTGAATTCAGCAACAAAATCTGAAGCGTGTCGTAACCTAAAGGTGTAGAAGTCACCGATTCAAAGACGATTATTAGCAAACACCAATAATTAGCAAAGAGACTGAGTCCACATCCGGTCCTGTGTCGAGGCCGTTCAGGTTCTATAATCAGGATCTACGTCAGATCAGGTGAAGGAAAAAAACCACAAACTACATCACAGCAGCAAAAAACAACGACTGAGACGAGGAAACATCATCAGACCGACGTGACAAAAACATGAGTTCCTTCCTGCTGAGGATTCATCAGGAGCTGCAGGTTCAGTCCAACGTCTTCCACTCTGTGTTCTGGAATAGCCACAAGAACAACTAAACCCACTGAACAACTGAGGTTTCCTCTGAATGAATCTGTAAACCTTCAGAAACACAGCAGGGGGCCTCTAAAGTCACTAGAAATGGGGAGTTTAGTCCAAAACTAACATATTTAAGCATAAATAATTCATATATCATTAATAATCCTGCAACGTCCAAGGTCACGGTGCAGCAGGACTTTCAGCCGTCACTTTGTAAACTGCGTGTTTTTTGGCTGCTTTTAAAGACGACTGATGATATTTCTGCAAAGACGAGGAAATCCTGAACGTGTGACATTAAATGTGTTTAGTGACGACGTGCAAACCGAAGGAAGCCTCAGAGTTTACGGGGTTAAACTGAAGCCGACTGGAGGTATACGTAGTTTTTATAATATATTATACAACAGGTACTATATAAATATACAAATTATTATATATATATTATATGTGGGAAGACTGCTTGTTGTCACATTGCCCCTTGGTCCTGGAATCTGCTCCACCTTGTTTCCTTGGGAGATTTTAAATGTTTGTAAAACCAGACGTCTGTAGCTGCTGTAAATGAGTCGTCATGTCCTGTACGTACTTCATGTGTTTATGCCTTGTTGTGTTTATATATGATATTTTTGTGTTGTATTGCTGTAACCCTTGTTGCTGCCCTCTTGCTCAGGGCTCCCTTTTAAAAGAGATGTCAAATAATAACGGTTAAAGTAAGGCTGAAAAATAAAAAATAAATAGATAAATAAAAATATATATATACGTATTTATACTGTGTAAATATTTTCGAACTGTTGTATGTTATCACTAAATGACATGGATCATCCTGACATACAGTAAATCTGTATAACTGATATATTCTTACATATATTTCACTGTAAAACATCATTTATCTCATTCAGCTGTCCTTTCTATCCGTCTACTGTTTAAGGCTGATGGTATCCGTCACACGCTGCAGTGGACTCAGTTCAGCTCCTTTCCTCCTCCTCCTGTCCTCAGATCTGCTCCAATGTGTGAATTCTCCCGCTGATGGATCATTGCGCTTCATCTTTATCTACTTTATAATTTAATCATCGCGTTGCTGTTCAGCGCCTCGTGTGTTTCCCGTCTGTCTGTCCGCCCTGCAGACAGATTCCTGCTCAGGTTCTGGATGTTTTCTGACCCGGGTTCAGCCTCTGAGGACAGACAGGCGGTGGGAGCAGGACTCAGAGGACAGGTCCAGTTTTACAGCTAACAGGATACTGTGGAGTAAACACGGAGCATATGGGACGGTTTATACCTACAAGGGATCAACTACATTTGAATGCAGCGTAAAAAAAACCTACTCTTTTCTGTTCGCGTGTCGACGGCGTTACGACAGTTTTATTTTTACATGTCTGCTTTCTTCTGTCAAACCGTCTGAAAACGTGTTTTTAATCCAATAATGAACACGTGTAACTGATCACAGCGCTGCAGCAGATGATCGATTATTGGTTTAATCACCTTTTTTAAGCAAAACTTTCTCCAGAAGCAGCCGTTCAGTTTTACATGACAGTGAATGCAGCTTTAGACGAACCAGATACAACCAGAGAGCACTGATGAGCCTTTGTCACCATTTTATTCAGAGAATAATTTATTAAAGACAATGTCAACAGCTGTAATATGACTTTCTGCAGGTTTTCTGTGTGACATAAAATTAAAGTTCAGGTCTTAACGTTTATCTTCTTCTTCAGTGGAGCAGATTTCTAACAAATCGTATTTAATCAGATTTTGTGAACTAAAATTACACGAGTGGGATGAATCTGACATATTTTAACAGCGAGGGGAGAAATCCTCGTGTGCTTCATAGAGTTTAGTCTAATGGATATAAATTAATCAGCTGTTTGGTCTATAAAAATGTTGTTAAAAAAATGTGGATCAGAGTTTCCTCAAACGTCGTGTTTAGTCCAAAGTTTACCGTCAGAGGAAAGAAACCAGAAAACATTCACTGCAGAAGCTGAAATCACAGAACTTACAGCGTTTTATTAAGCTGATTAACCGATTAATACAATAACTAGTGATTAGTAAATCATTAAGCGTTGCTGGTCTGTAAAGACACTCAGATATTAATGAATTCAGTCCACCTGGTTACCACAGAGAGTCCGGCGTTTGTGGTTTTACAGACGAGTTGATTCATATTGAGGCTGCAGCTGAAACACATTAAATTATAAAACGAGGTGTTTCTGTCCGTTAGTCTTCTCTTAATGCAGTAAATAGGGCGGACATAATAATAGATACGCTTGTCATGAACATTAGAACCGAGAATTTATTTGTCTTTTTTGCTAAAATTATTTATTTTTATCTGATTAATCATTTATTTATTTATTTTCCCCAGAAAAAAAAATCCTAAAAGCTTTTTCACTGTGAATATTTCAGTTTTTCGCGACTGTAAATAATAAGACATGTTTTTCATTATTCTGATGTTTCTCCACACAACCACAAACTAATCTGAAATAACCGGATCATCAGTTTGTTTTCAGAAATCCTCATTTTTAAAGCAAACATTGTTCTGCTATTACCTTTTCCTCTGTGTGCTACTTTTTCCATTTTATATGTGATATCTCAACATCTTTTTGACCAAACGAGACATTTTATTATATTAACTTGGCCTCAAAATAATAATAATAAACTTTTTTTTTTATGTCACCACATAACCAGGAACTGTGAACAACACTGCAGCTGAAATCACCAGATGGTCGCTTAGTTTTTACAACTGATAAATCCTCATTTTTCCAGCAAAAATGCACCAAATTCGCCCGTTTATTTGCTGTTTTTTGTGTGACAGTGAATGGTGTGGCTCTCTAACAGGCTTCAGGCAGCAGCTGGAGGAGGATTCAGTGCAGGTCAGCTCAGAGTCCAACCAGGTGGACAAAACATTCAGCATAAATAATGAAAACTATGAGACAGTTTCACACTGCGAGACGTCAACGGACTCCTAAAAATCAGGTCGCTAAATATTTTCATGTGCAGAAAGCCGGTAGTCACACAGACACACAGAACTCTTCTGTGTGTGTGTGTGTGTGTGTGTGTGTGTGTGTGTGTGTTTTGCGTGATGAATGGATTAGCGTCGTGTCTCGTAGCGGCTGAAGCCCGTTAGCTCCTGCAGCGACTGAACGCTGTTTCACACTGAGAACCATCAGCAGCAGCAGGACTCATTATTTCTGATTCTTCATTTATTACCTTCATCGGTTTAAAGTGAAGCTCAGTTTCAGCCTCTTTCTGGCTCCACATGGACCAAATTCCAACACTGATGCTGTTAAACCCTGACTTCATTGATTAAACACATCTAACTCTATCAGGCTGAGTCTCACAGCAGCTCCAGTCTGATATTTCTAAACTTCTGGATGGTTTTCTGTCTTCTCGCTGCCCTTTTTTTAAAGCCTCTCCAGCTTCACACTGTTCACTCTGACTGTGTTTCCTGCTGCAGACAGATCAGCAGCGAGCTGGTTTCACAGCCATTTAACCTCAACGTTCAGCAGCTATTTATCCAAACTGGCAATAATTCAGCTCAAGTTAATAAAGAGTTTCATTTCAGTGTGATTGTCCTGGATGTGCAGCGATGCAGAGCAGCAGCCAAACACAAGCACAACACAAACCGACTTCACAAAGACACGCAGGAGCTGAGAAATGTGCTTATTCTAATGAAATGTATGTGAAGATGTGGATCAGTGTGGTACCACGTTCACGCATTAATGGTTCACAGCACAAGGGCCGCTCGCTGCTTCTTCATTTAAAAAATCCAAAGTGATGCAAACTCACACACTGGACGGATATTTTAAATATTTGAAAAGACTGAAATTACCACATTTTATGCCTTTAAATGCGATGAAATGAAAAAATGTTCATTAACAATATTAAATTATGAGCTGAGGACAAATGAAACCAACCAGTTATGTGCAGAAATAATAAAAATATTTAAATGAGATTAAAAAACTAAAAATCCATTACAGCTCAAAATTAAAACCTCGTCTTTTTGGCCTGAAACAAGCCGACTGAAATCATCTGGAATAATCACAGCTGCTTTTTGAAAATGTGAGCAGATAATCCTCTTTGTGCTTTCAGCCAGTTTAACCTTTTCTGCTGCTTCACAGATTTAAGTCCGACTAATTAGCAGCTACGAAGACGCGCTGCTGACTTCTCATTATAAAACACTAAACTGTTGATTCTGGTTAATGTGACCAGTGAGGAACCGTTCAGCCAGTCTGGTTAAATGCTGCATTTTTAAAGGAAACCACTGTTTTGTTGTTTGAAGGATTTTCCTGCTGACAGAAAAACACAGAAAAATAAAGCCAGCAGATCACTGAGCATTTAAATCCTTTGGAAGGAAGATTTTAGTGTTTACAACCTAAAAATTAACAATTTTACTGCGTATCAACTGGAGTTATTTTTACATTTTATTTTTAAGTCAAATAAAATAAAGTCCAGAATTTTAACATGTAGCTTTAATTCTAGTTTTTAAATTGACAATAAGTGAAACATTAAAGCTGCATCAGGACTAAAGGGCTCCTTTAAAATGTGTATTTTATAAAAAATGTAACGAATCCGTTTTTAACTGCAAAGAATAAATTTATCAGTCTCAGTTAATTTAATGTAAAATTCTAAATAGATGCTAATAAATAGTTCTGGTTGAATTCTGAAGCTCAAACCAACAATTCTGTGAGAAATAAAAAACGACTAAGACCTAAAAACAAATGTCGTTATTTGTTGTGAAAATTAATCCGAACCGAACCGGACTAATTAAAACTCTTCAACCGACAGAAGCCAGAAAAAAAAAAACGGTGGAAATAAATTCAGTCCTAAAGCGCAGAACAAACGACCGCGTTATTTACGCACAAACCGAAAAAGTGTTCAAGAGAAAATCCTGAGATGAGCGGATTATTTTGGACCAAACACACACCGACACACACCGACACACACTCCGGCCCAGACTGATCGGCACCGACCCGCTGCACGCTGCGTGTGCGCGTGTGTGCGTGCGTGTGTCCGGGAGGAATTCTCAAAGTTCACGGTCCAGTCTCGGATAAAGCCGTCTTTGTCTCCGTGTTCCGGCCCGAGGAACCTGCGGCCCGGTTCGGAGCAGAGCCGCCGGTCCGTGAGCCCGGTGCCGCCGCGGTGCGAGAAGTGTCGCTACCACCGAGCTGTCCTCTGATGAACCTCCGCCATCCTCGGCTCGGTCGGACCACCGGCCACAATAGACTATTGTGCCCCGGCCCGGTCCTCCCCCGCCGGTCCCCACCGAGCGGCGCCGGTGTCAAAGGTCGGCTGGCCTCGCTGACCACGACAAGCTGCTGAAAGCGGCCCGACGCTGCTGCCGGAGCCCCGGTCCGTCCCGGGACCCGCCGCCGTGACAGCGGGGGCAGCTGGAGGGGCGGCGGGGCTCCGGCGCGGCGTCAGAGCGCAGCGCGGCGGAGCGCACAGAGCTCCTTTAATCAGCCGGACCGGACCGGACCGGAGCCGGCACCGCAGAGCCCAGAGCCGGAGCCCGGAGCCCAGAGCCCAGAGCCCGGAGCCCAGAGCCCGGAGTCCAGAGCCGGTTCGGCGGGGCGGGCCGCCGGTCCGGAGCTGTGTGGAAGTTGAGCACCAAGTGCTGCCATGTTGGAGCGCAGGAGGAGGAGGAGGGTGTCCAAGAACAGAGGAAAGAAAAGAGAGAAAAGAGAAGCGGTTCTGGTGCCAACTCACCATCCACCAGGTCCTGGCCGAGATGTCGTAGCAGAGCTGCCATTTGATGGATCCTTCCGAGCTTTTTGCTGCCATGACGCTGTCAGCGAGCTTCATCTGATGCGGCCGCTCACCGGAGATAAGACGCCTAATTGAGAAAACATTTGCACTGGCATGTTGGGCAACATGTAGCCCGCTCCGAACCATATGGAATCATGGGTAAAAAAAAAAACAAAAAAAAAAAAAAAAGCGCCTTGACAATGAACCAATCTCCTGCAGACCCCGTGGCAAGGTGAGCGGCATCATCCCTCCGAGCTGAACACACCCCCTCCCCGCCGCCCGCCGCCGGAGGACCGGCCCGCTTTCCGCTTCGCCGCGCGCCTCGGGTCGCTTCTCTCCTCCCTTTAATTAGGGCTCCGCCGTCATCGGCACCAGGAGCAGAGGAGCAGGACAGCAGCCGAACCGAACTATCCCAAACTTCTTCTTCGTGCTCACTTTACCGGAGGGAGGCGGGGGGGAGGCGGGGGAGGCTGCCGGTGCCGGGTCTGCTGGGTCCTCCTCGGTGTTCGGCCATAAATAGCTCCGGACTGAGGCGGTTCTGGACCGAGCGGCTCCGGCAGGATGAAGCTCAGCAGCCTGAAGAGGAAGCGCTCCGTCAGTGAGTGCGCTCACCTCCACCTGCGGCTCATCGGGAGGCTCCAGGTGGACCGGAAACCAGCAGGTAGACCTGGAACAGCAGCCAGGTAGAGAGAAGCTGTTGATTCAGCTCATTACTGGACATTCAACCTTTATCTACTGTTTTATGCTTCAGTTTAAAACATGACAAAAGTCAGACTTTAACTTTTATCTCAAACTAATAATATTTAATTCCAGCTCCCAGTAGATTAGAATATATTAAATAATAATATTAAAATACATGAAATAATAATATTCAAATAGAACTTTACTTGGACATAAACATCTATGAAGAAGCTGCAGTTTGAAGCCGTAAAAGCATCATTTGAGCTGCTGAGGTTGTTCCTGCAGGTTTAATAATAAGTGAACAAAGTAGGAGCTCGATTTAAAATTATTTACAGTCAAAAGTTAAAAGTGAATCTGAGAAAATGTTCAATTTTAACGGACTTATTTTGCATTTTATTCCTGTGACCAGATTTATTGTAGTTTTTATTTTTGCACTGTTTTGAGGCAGCAGATTTAAATCTGAATAATAATATTTGCTCCTGGAGGTGAAGGATCCTCACACTGTAAACTGTAGTTCATATTAATCATAACTGAGCTGATAATTACCAATTATTAATTACATCATTTATCACCTATAATCCGTTTTTACCCTCAGTGACGTACAGTCCATCCCTCAATGGAGAAAACGTCTGAACTATTTTAAAATTTAAGTTAAAAACTGGATCAGATTTTCCAAAATCCAGTTTGTTAAAAATTTTCTTCAAACAAACCAAAATGTTTTCATTTTAATAATATTTAATATTTTAATTTCATGTAGAAAGATAGCAGATGTGCCCAGATATATGTGGAGGATTACGTAGAAAATGATGCAGTGGAATGAATCTTACAACATATATTACAAATGCAGGACGAGATCAATGTGTGGAAACTGTTACTGATGTGTTGATAATGTGTTTGTTATAATTTCTGTATATTAATGAAGTCTAGAAAATCTTTTACCTTCAAATATTAACTCAACCTACTTGTGTAACAATAATCCTTCAGCTCTTTCTTTTATGTACATTCTGCCCTTCTATCTTTACACTGTGTGGAAATGCATTAAATATGTTGATTAAATGGTTTATTTCTCTGCTCAAACTGCAGCTTCTAAACATTTCCCTCCTTTTTTAGAAACATGCAGTTAAAGGTTTTCTGGCCGACAGAACCTCCAGTTCTGGATGTGTTTGTGTGATGCGTCTTTTTATTCCCTAAAGGACCGACGGAAGCGGCAGCGTCTCGTCACAGCGACCAACATGTGGATCGAGTGTTTGTGGGAGTCGAGGGCATGGAGGCTGAAGGAGGAGCTGGGGGGTCTGGAGCTCAGGTTCCTAATCAGAGGGGGAATACCTGAACCAGGGCAGAGCCGCCATCAAACAGTTCTCCCATTGTGGCGGCCAAACGGAGGAATGTGATTGAGCCGGAGATACGGAGGGACGGAGGGTTGGTGGGGGGTTCAGGTACACCAGGCCAGGAGGTGAACAGGGGGAGGAGCCTCTGGAGACCTGGAGGGAACCAGAGTCACTGTGAGGAGACTGAGCAAGTTCTGACTTAAATCTGACTTCAGTGTCCTGGTTCCAGCCTCAGCCTCTTCAACACATGCAGACATCAGTTCATCCTCATGTCTCTGTTTCTGTTCAGTCGGTTTCATCTCTGATCCTCACCAGCAGAAACTCTTTGGATCAGGTGTTCACATGTTCTCTGAGCAGCAGGTCCAGGTCTCTGGACCCTCAGTAAGCTGCTAGCCACTAATGCAGCTGTAAACACAGTTTTTTCTCATTATCTCCTGATTAACGAAGCTGGCTGCTGAGCAGGACTCAACAAGAAAAACCCTCAAATTATCACAGAACTTAAAGTACGTCGTCAGATTAAAGCTGAGCGAGACGGTGTCCTGAACCACAACATTATGATTAAGACGTATATAAATGTACGTTTCCTCATCGCTAGTTTTGTTTTCTGCATCCAAGTCAAGATGCAGTAAAACCTATGAAGCAGAGATTCTGAGAACAAAACCGTATGATTCAGATAAAACTGACAGAAATGTGCAGTTTTCAGCAGCTCAGTGCAGAATCAGAGCTCTGGGTTACAAAGCTTACAGCGTTTTAAATGTGTGATTACTACAAGCTGTGATTAGAAAGTTGCTAAAATGCTGTTTAATTTCAGCTGAACCCTAAACACCAAGATGACCTGTTGGCTAGCTGAACTCACTACAATCAACCTCATCATCACTCTTTTAGCAACGAACATAAATCATTAGCTAACCTGAACACAGTCTTAACTGCTGTCATTAGATAATCTGTTGAGCTTAATTTACCTGCTCCAATGAAGTGTTAGCTAACACTTGATGAGTTCAGCTAACCTGAAACTAAACCACTAAAGCCTTCAGAGGAACTATTAGCTCACTGAGCTCAGAATATTAGCTGTTAAAAGAAGTATTAGCAGAATTTAAGCTAACTGCTAAAATGAACAATTAATTTTATGAACCTGCAAACACAAACTAAACTGCACCTGAACTGTCATTTACATAAATGTCTACAAAACACTTTTAGTGTGTAAAAACACAAGCTTGTATTCAGCTTCCTAAAATAGTTAACTAACTCGAATTCAACTATTATACTGCTGAAATCAAATATCATTACTTAGCTTAGCTGCTAAAAACTGTTAGCTTATTGAACTAAAAGTTTCAGTGAGTAAAATGAGCTAACTAACTATTTAACTAGCTAACTAATTAAGTAACCTGAATTTAACTGTTTTTCAGAGTTAAATTAAAAGATTTCAAACCTAATAAACCATTAATGCCGACAAACCTGAACTCCAGAGTCTTATTAGCTAAAATCACACATTTTCTGAATTTGAACCATTGTAGCCGCTAAAATCAAATTTTAGCCAACTTTAACTTTTCTAACTACTGGAATAAATAACTAGCTGACATGCTAATGTGTTTAACTTAACTTAACTGCTGAACCATGAGTTGTGTGTAAAGGAAGATAAAGCTAACCTGTTGAAGCTGTCAGATGAGCCGCTAGCTAACTATGTTTATATATTTAGCTGCTAAAACACCAGAACAGTTTCTGCTTAAAAATCAACTAACCTGAACTTAGATAGTAATTAACTTAACCAGCGTACGATGCTGACAATAACAAAAAACGTTTTAGCTTCTAAAATAAGCAACTGTTTTTAAACGCTAACTAGCTAGCTGAAGCTTACACTGAAGTTATACTGAAGCTAACCTGGATCATATTTATGTGCACGTTTTTAATAAAAACATTAATGCTGCCAAAGCTGAACGTAAAAGTTTTAGCAGTTAACATGAAACATTAGCTGAATTTGAGATTTTTCACTGTTTGAATAAAATATTCGCTAATTAGCTTAGCTATTAAAGTGAGCCTCGCTAACTGTGTTAAACACTAGAATTAACAGTTTAGAGGACACTGAAGCTAACCTGATTTTCTATTCCCTAATAATGCTGGCAAACCTGAACTTCGAAGTTTTATTAGCTAAAATAAAATATTGCTAACTGAACTTAGCTGCTAAAATTAACTGTTCACTAACTGAACTAAAAGCTGTAGTGAGTAAAACAAGCTAACTAACCAACTAACCATAGTTTAAAAGCCTAGACCATGCTGAAGCTAAGCTGCATTACACTGAACTACTTTTTACACGAAACACTAATTCTGGCAAAAGTTTCACAATTTATACTAAAATACCAGCTAAGTTAGAACTGCTATAGTGGCTAAAATAAAATATGAGCTACTTAGCTGCTACTGTGAGCTTTTTTTTTTTTTTTTTAACAAGCTAACTTAGAAGCTAACTTTAAAGCTAACTCACCCATTTAGCTGTTAAAACAAACAGCTCAGAAAAAGCTGGAGTTAGCCAGTTAGCCAGTTAGCCGCGTTTCTGAAAACCTGCGAACTGTCGACGTTCCGTGAAAGCTGCGTCCAGTTTAATCCGGATATTTTTATCTGCACCAGTCACCTCCGCTCCTCTGGGGCCTGTACTACGAAGCCAGATCAACATACCCAGGATATCTTTCAGAGATCCGGCTTGACTAACCTTAACAATTACACTCAGGATAACCGGTCCTACGACGGTGGTTATTAACTCGGTAAGTCAACCCAGGTTTGTTAGATCCGACTATGAGCGCGTGCACATAAAATGGGCGGAGTTATCAGCATCTGACCAATCAGGACTATGGACAAGTCTGGCTGCAGAGCGGCTCACTTTACCGCCGAGGAGCAGAACATAACCTTTAGAAAATATGAAGAATATAAAAACATCATAGGAGCAGAAAGCAGCGCAGTTGCAGCGACCAAAGCCAGAAAGGAAAGCTGGCAGAAACCTGCCGACTGTGTGAATGCATCAGTTCATTAGTTTACAATAAAATATGATCACTGGTCCATCATGAAGGCTGGTATCAGACAATAAGCACATATGAGGATTCCTTTAATTAATGTGCTGTCTAATGTATGGACCTGTGGTATATCTGACATTTTCTTTTTACTTTCAGTTGTAATGCTGGCGGTGTTAAAAGGACGCCAGAACAAATGAAGAACAAACAAACATAATTCAAAGTGGTGTAGATTATTAACATATCCTACAAACACAAGCTTTAATGCTAAAGTCAGTTTACTGTTGTGGGCTGATGTTGGATTGGAAAATATATGAAATAGCTTTGACATAGCCTGTAGCCCGGCAAGGTGGGCTCAGTGGTTAGAAGGTCGCCGATTCGCCATTTTTCTGCGTGGAGTCTGTATGTTCTCCCCGTGCCACGTGGGTTCTCCGGGTTCCTTCAGAAACATGTCGAGGTTAATTGGTGATTCTAAATTGTCCGTAGGTGCGGCGACCTGTCCAGGGTGTCTTCTGCCTTCACCCTAAGTCAGCTGGGATAGACTCCAGCCCCCCATGACCCTAGTGAGGATTAGGCGGTGTATAGATAATTAATGGATGGATGTAGCCAACAGGGAATTAATGAAGGAAGGAAGACAGGAGCTCATAGAGATCCTGGTCAGGGTGCCCTGTTTGCAGGTCCCAAAAAACCCTCACAGTCCTCAGTGATCCCTCACAGTTCACTCAGATGTGTAGCGGGTCTTCTAGAAATGGGGATGCTATTTTGTTAAGAACTGCTTCGTTTTCTGCTCCTTCTGAAAACCCAGGATTTAACCTGAGGTTACCTCGCTAACCCCAAATCCTGCTTCATAGAACAGGCCCCAGGTCTCTGCTCTGTCCTACATTAAAACCAAACCAGGTGTCTGTTTAAGCTGTAAAGGACAACTTGGACTGCAGCTCCAACACTGACTGAAACGTTAATAACGCACCAGAATAACTTGAGGGTTACATTTTAAGGATGAAAGCTCGTAGGATCATCTTAGTTTTATATAAAACCTGCTGTGAATCCTGCTGATCACAGTCTAAACATCACTTTAACACTGGAGCTCACATATTTAATTGACTGTATACTAATAACAGTAACTGCATTGCAATCAGTCCAATCTGATTAAACTGCTTCATACATTTCAGACTTTGTCCCAATGTTAGGTTTTAAATGTGTTCATGTTCCTGCAGATGTAATCCTGCCACACACAGTTCCACATGTTTGTGATGCTGAACGACGAACCATCTTTCTCAGTGATCCTCGTTAATTCTTCTACAGATTTCTGTTCAGGACTTTTTACAACTACGTGTATAAAAATGTTGTGTCTCATTATGCATTCAGTTTATTATTATTATTATTACATACAATTATTTACATTTTAAATGTCCGTGTCAATTATTATTAAATGATAATGTGTCCATCCATATCTATATGATTATAACGTTTTATATAATAAAAAAAAATTAAGCTTCATGTAAAATTGTGACACAAAATAAACACGTTTTTTTTTTTCTGACTTGTATTTACAGCAAGTTAAAATTTCTGAATTTATTTAAATGAAAAGTTCAGTTCTGTTGCTTTTCTAAACCTGAATGTGTAATTTTACCTCCATGTGAATTAATTTAATGCATTTATATGACAAGAAAGTAATAAATGACTGTTTGGCTGTAAAATTCAGAGCATGACGGTGTTTCTGGGCAGTAAACTGTGAGCTTTGGGTCATCCAGGGAGTTTTATATGAATATTTCAGGTTTCAGTAAATGTGGAGTTTAGATTGAAACAATAAACGGCCAAAGACAAGATTTGATGTCTGTGTGCTGCTTTCATGCGACGCTGAATGAAGCTGCTGAGTGCCGGAGCCTCCAGCAGGAGGCAGTGTTGCTTCTCAACTCAGACCAGAGCTTCTGGAGTCAGACCCGGTTGGACGTTTTGCTTTGGACTCGTCTGGTTCTGCTGAAAGCGACTGTAGTCAGAATCACCTGAGTGCTGCTGCTGTGAGACTCTTCACTCATTTGTGTTGCAGGTGCAGACGAGGAAATGTTGGAGATGTTGGCTTCACCACCTGAACACCGGCTTCTGGTTTTGGGATTACAAATGTCAAGAATTTTATATTTAAAAAAAATATATATTTCTGTGATTACGTACAAAATCAGTTTTTTATGCCTGAAAACATTACAATACAGACGAGTGTATAAAGCTGCCAACAGAGATGTTTTATCGGTACAATAAATACTTTATACATTTAGAGTTATTTTAATTTATTCTAAAATATTTCCAGCCTTAAGACACATGTTTTATTGAGGTATAGATGTTTTTAGGTCAGCTGCGTCATTATTCACTTAATTAAAATTACTTTCACTTAATTAAATTACCTACACAGTAGTTTGATGATTCACTAAATCACAATATGCACTGAAATTATAGAGGCCTTGACATTAAAGTCAAATTAATTAAAATGACTTCTAATCAAATTACCACCAATAGAGTGAAATGTTGAACATAAACTGTGAAACCAGAACCTCCATGAAAGCAGAACAAGAATCAGATGTGTTCCTGTTTAAATCATGCACACGTTATATTATTCCAAACACAAATTAAATTTTTCCAGACATCTCTTGTTTGTTTAAAAATAAAAATAAAAAATGCAGCTGTGGAGGATAATTTCCTCCAAAGCTGCTCTGAAATTCAAGCTGACTGGTTCAATATTGACACATTTTTATCAAAGATATTAAATGTTCAGATTAATTCAGACCATTTCTATAATTTTGCGCTGTGAGAAGTAATAAACTATTTAAATGGAACCTTTGAACGGTCTCTGTTAGTTTACTAATTTTCCCAGTTTTGTTAAATTACAATTAAATTCACCCCCCAAAAAATCCTAATTTACACGTGACCGTTAAAAAACAGGCCAAATCTGTATCTTCATGAACAGTAATTTGTTCTTTTATAGCTTTTGACTGCATCATTCTATTGTATATATTTCATTTATATTTAAATCTGCAATAAAAATATAATTTTATAGTTATTTGCTGTAATTGGGGGGAAAAAACAAACGTATATTAAAAATTGAGAAAAGGGTAAATTATTTTAAAAAAAATATTTTGCAGCTTTTCCCAGTTTTGTTCAATTTCCAGATGATATCTCGCAAAATTACAGAAATAAACTGATGACAGAAGTCTGTATTCATAGAAAGGTTTTTTGTTGTTTATATTTAATCTGTTAAAATTTGCTTTGTTGTAAAAATATTCAACATTTTTACAGTTTTGCTCTGTTTTTATATAATCTGTGTTTTTTGGCCCTCTTGATGTTAGAAATTCATTTTTCTGTTTTATAATAAATCTAAAGATGTCAGAAAACTAAAAGTGGCACATTCTCTGACGTACAGACGTGATGCTGCAAGAAATCTATGATCTGGAAAAATAAAGAAGCTCCAACATTGAGGAGCTGGAGGACACGTTTCACTGGCACTGAGTCTCCATCAGTAAAGTGAATTTGAGGAAACCTTCATTCTCATCACAGTGAATCTGAGCTGGAGCTGATGGAGGAAGACCAGGATGGACACCAGGCCGGTGTGGATCCATCCGTCGGCTGATCCAGTGTCAAACCCTCAGATTGGTTTAGATCTTCTTCTGCTGTTGGAACAAGTCTAAATATTTTGCATGTTTTCTTCAGAGCTTCAATAAAAAGCAGCTGCTCTTCTCTGTTTATGAAAGATGCTTCAGATGAAGGTGAAGTCAAACAGAAATGCAGCTGCTTCATACTCCAAGGATGAGCTGTTAATGAGAACGTGTTTTTTTTTTTTTTTTTTCTATTTGTAACACAAATTCTTATTAGGGTCCGAGCACCAAAATTTCATATTGTATTTACAGTCTCGTTCTGTTTTTCTTCACTTAGAGATGGTTAAAATTTGATGTTTATTTCACACTGAATTATATATTTATCCTGGAACAGAAGCTCGAGCTGTTAAACTGCTCCACACCGTATTTTAGTAGAAACACTAACTGGTTTTTCAGGCATTTTTTCACAGCTTCTGTACAGATTGATTTATTTATTCAACACTTAATTACTTAATTGACAGATTTATTTAAATCAGCAATCGGCAGCAGATTTGCTCTGATTATTAACGATTTGGAGTTTTGTGTTGTGTCGCTTTTCCACAGCAGCTCCTGGACTGTTTAAAGGGTCTGTATTAAAATAAAATGATTAAAGCCAGAGTTTCTGAGACCCTCCTTCACACATGATCACAGATGGAAATGACCACAAATCAGATTTGAAGTCATTCTGCTCTCTGTGATGTTAACACGGACGAAGCATAAAAACAGGGAGGACAGAAATAAGTGAAACATGCTGAAGTGATCGGGTTAAACTCGACAGACTTCTGGGCCTCTGATGTGTCCTGATGGTATTAGGTTTGTTAGATTCAACATTCAGGAGGTTTTATTTGTTCATACGGTCTGTGCAGAGAAACGCAAAGTGGCTGATCTCAAAGCTGAGAGACAAAAATAAGACAATATACGAACATCCTCTTGTTTCCTGGATGTCCCTACAGCTCACCTGGCTGAGCGGCGATCCATGAATCCCGCTCACGACCCTTTGCTGCAGGTCTCTCCCCATTCTTCTCCCCTGTCCTGTTCTAACCAGGTGGTCAGACAGGAGAGATGCTGATTGGTTAACGTCAGAGAGGACAGGTGCTGATTGGTTGAAGTCAGAGAGGACAGGTGCTGATTGGTTAAAGTTAGAGAGGACAGGTGCTGATTGGTTAAAGTCACAGAGGACAGGTGCTGATTGGTTAAAGTCAGAGAGGACAGGTGCTGATTGGTTAAAGTCAGAGAGGACAGGTGCTGATTGGTTAAACATGTTTTCTGTCCTCTGATGTCCAGTAGCTTCTTCTCCTCTCTAACATCAACAACATAAAGTTCTCCAGACGTTCTAACAGAACAAACCTCCATTGTTCTGGTTCCTACATAGAACTGGACCTAATCCAGGAACTGTTGGTTCTGGACTCTGAGTTACAATAAAAGCAGATAGAACCACTCAGAGGGCAGAAGGTCCTGCAGAGGAACTGCATCTTATTGTGTTTTTATGGTTGAAGCCTGTAAACGACGTGACCTTCTATTGTCTTCATCAACGAGCTGAAGAAGGTAAGAGACTATGAACACTTTTATTTGAAACAGACTGAAAACGTGATGGTAGAAAACATCTTTCAGATTCCAATTATCAGTGACACAAACACATAGAAACAAAGCTGTGGTCGTAAATGACTCCGGTCACATGAAGGTAAAGGAACCGATAAGAGAACCAGTGGAGAGACACAAGCATTCATTCCTTCACTCCAGAGTTTCCAGAGATTCACTTCAAGTTCCTGCTGAGTTTGGATGAAACCAGCTGTTTCTGTATAAAAGTAAAAGTTCCTCAAGTTCTTCAGTTCCTTTGGTTTGTGGTTCCACGTTGAACTCCTGATTCATTTTATCTAACTACAAGTTTTTTGACACGAAAACATAAGAAACAACATGAGATAATACTGCAGATGTTCCTGAATAATCACATTCAGTCCAACAGGAAGCTTAGTGTTCATATTGACAGTCAGAAATATACAAACCAGGCTCTAAAATTATTATTATATCCATCCATCCATCATCTATACACTGCTAAATCCTCACGAGGGTGGTGGGGGGCTGGAGTCTATCCCAGCTGACTCAGGGTGAAGGCAGGTTCACCTGGACAGGTCACCAGTCTATCACAGGGCTACACTTAGAGACAGACAACCAAGCAACGCACATTCACATCTACGGCCAATTTAGAATCACCAATTAACCTCAACATGTTTTTGGAGGAAGCTGGAGAACCCGGAGAGAACCCACGCTGCACGGGGAGAACATGGAGACTCCACGCAAAACGATCCTGGGTGTCCTCACCAGGACGCGAACCGGCGACCTTCTAGCTGCAAGACGATGGTGCAAACCACCAAGCAGCCCAGTTATTATTATTATTATTAGTAGTAGTAGTACTGCTAGTGGTAGTAGTAGTAGTAGCAGTGTTAGTATTGTTACTGAACATTAACATTTTTTTAAAGGGATTCAAACTGGATATAAACAAAGCGCTACAACACTGTCAGCTGTGTTTTTCTTTTATCATAAAATCAACCACACTGATTATATTACGTATATGTTCAAATACTGCAGTGAACACAAATCAAATAAACCAAAGTATAAACTCAGCTGTAAAGAGGCTGACGAGCTCCATAAGAACGGCCTTTTACTGAGGAACCTGTTCTCTGCATTGGCAGGTTCCTTCAGTGTCTCCAGAGTTCCTGAAAGTTCTCCTGGTTCTCAGAGATGAACTCCGTTCTGTCCTCTCTGCCATCAGAGGCAGGAAATAAAAGCGTCACTCATGATTCTGTTTGACAGAAGGAGCTGGAAGCTGCTGGAACTTTGTTCAGTAAAACCCAGTAAACGGGGTCACGGCTGCTCTCAGGTGTTGCTGCTGTTGGTCCACCGGAGGTCCAAATGTCAGAGCGACGCTCCGAGTGCAGATTAATGAGCAGCTTCCTGCGTCCTCTCGGCCTCCTCATCATCAGGCAGCGTCCTTGAAGGCTATTTATACGCTGTGACCTTTCGCCGTGTCTTAATGGATTATCAGAAGCCAACCATCAATTCTGCAGGTCACAGCTGACGGTCACGTTGGCACCAACATGCAAGTTTTGGACGCATTTGTTTGGCGCTTCTTCCCGACAAAAACACACGGAGGCGGTTGAGCTCGCTCCGAACGGGCCCCGAAGACACCGGAGCGCCGCCAGATGACGCGAGGCGGCGCAGGATGCCAGAAGAGCCGCGACGCTTCGCCTCCAACGAGACGCTGCTCAGTTTGTGCTGGCAGACAGACGGACAGACGGCTGGGCGCCAGAGAGACGTCTGTCCTGGAACATCAGCGCCGATCAGCGAGAGCCGCCGTGAGTGGCAGCCAAAGCCATCATCTTCATGTCCTCTGACAGCCAGAGCCTACCACTGCAACACAACCCCCAAAGAGACGCACAAAGAACCAAAGAGACGCACAACCCCCCAGAGAGATGCACAAACACCCCAAAGAGATGCACAAATGCCCCAGAGAGACGCACAACGCCCCAGAGAGACGCAAACACCCAACAGGGGGAAACACAAACACCCAGAACCCGAACCTCCTCCTTGCTGGGCTTCCTGCTGCCGACACCAAACTCCACCTCACAGTGGTCCAGACTCTGTATTTCCTGCATGTTTCCCTCCTCAGAGGTTCGGTTCTGATGCTTCCACCCAGAACATCAGACATCTATCAAACAGCTGCCAGTCAGAGCTGGTTCTGCTGTTTGAGGTTCTGAACTCTCAGGTTGCAGCTCGGTTCCACCTGCAGCCTGGTTCTGACTGCAGCTCGGTTCTGGCAGCTCTGTTTGACATCTGCAGCCACCAGACTGCCCAGAGCTGCTCTGTGGTGAACCGACCAGCTGCTGCAGCAGAGAACAGACTCAAAGACACAAAGACTCATCAGGTCGCAGCACATGAACAGATTCTGACAGCAGCCGGTTCTGTTCTGAACCAGATCAAACCCGGGTTCTCAGTAATCTGCTCATGAATTCTTGGTAACATCAGCCAGTTTGAAGTGGTTGATGGCAGCAGGAAGTAGCAGCTGAGGTGGGAACGTTCCTTCAACCCGACATGAATCTGCATCAGACCAGCAGCTCGTAAACTACGAGTTAGCTTGTGAGCTAAAGTGTCGAGGAGTGAATGAGAACAGCTTCAGATTCTGATGGTTCTTGATCTTCTGAGCAGGATCACCAGATGATTGACAGCTGCTCTTCAACAGGAACCCAACTCAGGCTCCACCCTCCAACGACAAACACCAGCTGTACCTGATTGGACGAACACTTTGGTGGATTTTGAACTGGACCAAGATGGAGGCTCGTCTTGAAGCTTCCTCTGATGAAACAGTTCAATGAAATGTATTTCTGGGAACATCTGGTGAGAAATACTCTGCTGATTCTGTCTTTAATTTAGATTAAATTAAACTATTTGAAAGTACTTCTGGAGTTTTCAGAGGCGTCAAGTCACAGCTGGACCAACCTGATTCACAGAAAGTATTAACTTCATACACGTCAGGAGCTGACACCTGCTCTGGAAACACCTGGACGCTGCCAGAACCAGCTGTGGACATTCATCTGCTTCTCCAGTCTAAGTTACATGATTGTAGTTTATAGTTTAGGTTTGGACCCAACGTCACAACCAAAGCAAACTAGCCCTCAGAAACACGAGTTTAGCATTAAGACAAAATAAAAACATGTTAGAGCTCCTTAGCCGAGGTTACTGAGCTGATAACTGACACGACAACGTTTAAATACAGAGAGAACATGAAACAGTCGCAGCAACAACGTGATGCAGATTTAAACCAAGTCTTACAACCAGTCAGCTGTTAGAATGAACCTGCTGCTTCAGGTTCTACTGGATCCAACACACAAACTGATGGAGTTTGGAGAGAAACATGAACAATCCAACATGTAGTTAGTCAAAACTCTGAGTGTGTCCAGTGTGTCCTGCTCTCTGCTCATTCAGGTAACCATGGATGGAGGGCTTTAGTGCCGTTGAGGCCTTTTCCACATTGTCATGACAACCTCAGCCGTTTTTCACATCAACATGCATTAATGTGAAAATAAACTTTAAATAAATCCCATTTGACTGAGCAGACACAGAAACAGGCTGTTTGGCCAAACGGACAGCTGAACCTGTTTAAGGACAAAACAAGAAAAGCTCAAAGTGACCAAATGAAGCTTTGTGGGTCAGAGGTGAAGCTGACTGATGGTGGCGCCACATCTGCTGCTTTAACCTGAATATGAGCAACAGTAAAGTCACACAATGTAGCCGAGCGATCCTACAACACCAACATCTGAGTGTCTCAAGCTTCCTCCTCTTGCTGATGATCCAACTGTTCTGCAGACGCCTCCGTTGCTGTTACCTGAGGACCAGAACCAGAGTGTCTCTCTGCTGGAAGAAGCAGCAGGTTAAAGATTTGCTGGTTCTGGATGTGAGTCGGGGCTTTGGCTGAAAGTGGATCTAAGATTTCCTCTGGTCAGAATAAAGCCTCCTTTGTTGCGTCTGAGATTAGAGCTGAATACCTGCCGTCCCCTGAGTGGCTGCCTCAAAGCTCACTTTTATTCCTGCTACCTTTGAAACCTTCGTCTCCGGGCGGCTCCGGCGTTCGGCCCGGTCCGGCTGCTTTCATCTGCTGGTTTGGTGGAAGGCGGCGGCTGAATTATCCCGTCCATCCTGGAGACAATGCCGCCGAACCTTCTTTGATACCTGATCGGCCGCCTGTCGTGATGGAAATCTTCAGCTGTGATGGTGGAAAACAAGCTGCTCTCGGTCTCAGGTCTGATTTCAGCCTCTTTTATTCACCGTCATGTGACTCAGCAGCTGCAGGTCACATCTCAGACTCACTTCAAAGGTCACGTAAACCAGTTTTTCAAACAACATCTACATATAGTGACTCAGAGAAACTACCAGCTGATTAGTTCTGCAGCTATTTTTGTGTTTTTCCAACCATCCAGTCACCTGCAGCTTCAGGTTTGAGTGGATCTCTGTGGACTCTGCCGTCCAATCAGAGCTGGCTGCTGCCATCACATGACACAGCAGACGCGTCTCCATCTCAACATGCTTGGACAGTTTCAGACAGTTAATTAAATACGTTGGATTGCGGAGGAAAAGTTGATTCCTGTAGCTCAGTGTAGTGTTTAGTAGAAGTTGTCTGAACTCAGAGATGGAGGAAACTGTTGTGTAAATGTTTTAAGTTTCATTTGCTGTTATTATATAAACTACTCATGAACCCGACTGTCTTCAAATGTTAAAGCAGGAACCTGCAAAATTATACAATACATTTATTACAACAAGCAACAGAAAGTCATTTGTCAGGTTGCTGCATCTCAACAGCTTCTCCACTGATGAGTTCAGATGAATCTGGTGAATGAGACACAACAGAAGATTTGTGTCACTCATCAGATCAAACCTGAGCAGTATCAGCATTTTGTGGATATAAAAATAATCCATGTAAATAGTGATTTTCTGCATTTAGAACAATAAAACATCAACATTGTTCTGTGGGATAAACAAAGGATCGTCCTATTTTATATAGAAAATGAAACAGATAAACTACAAATAAACAGCATCTCAGAAATACTCAGGATATTAAAATTAATGCAAATTATTGTGTATCTTTGTATGATTTATAATTTGTTTCTCCTCAAACTATGAGCTCAGCAGGTCGTCCACCAATCAGCGATGATTCATGTTATCACATGATGTAAACAGACGGACGCTCAAACGATGGATTCTTTTGGCTTCTTTATCTTGTCAGCTACTGAAGACAACTACATCTAGAATGTAGCCGGTTTTCTCTGACTGCTAACTTCTTGCTTGAAACCACAAAGAGATGAAAAACAACAACAATGCAAAATGGCAACAAAAACAAAAACAACAACGAAGATTCAAAACTGCAGCAAAGATACAAAGTGACTACAAACAGAGACGAAAATTAAGACACAGCAGAGCACAGAGGGATGCAACAAATGGAAACGATGCAAAATCACTGCAAACATGACAACAAAGAGGCAGCAGACAGAAAGAAAACGGAAACAAGATGCAAACCAGCAACAAAGACATGCAGCTTTACTACAAACAGCTGCAAAACAGCCAGAACAAGAAGCAAACATTGAACAGGAAGACAGACCTGAATAAAATAAATGAGAACAAATAGATGCAAAACAACTACAAAGACACCAAACTGTTGTGTAAAACGTGAACACCAAAGCTGCTCACATGAAGATGTTATAAAACAGGTGTCAGAGTGGATCCTGTCTACAGATGGTCCTGCTGTGTTCTGGAGGTATGATGATCCTTCCATTGTGTAGAACTTGTTCTGACCAACCACCATCACACATGCTGATATGAGCCTAGAACGTTTACCCAGAATGCACTTTGTAAAGTTTTCTCTGGTGAATGATGAGAAACCAGAAACACATCCAGGGTACCAACGATTGTTTCTATGACTCTGTCATAGACATTAAACTGCTGCAGTCTGACTGTTCACACTATGAGACATCCCATAATACTGATGCTACCAGCTGCTTACAGAGGACATGAACAGAAACCAGATCCAGTGTTCAGACTGTGACACCTGGATGAACTGATCTGGTGTCAGTTTCTACCAGAACTCAGATGTGTTCTTCCTCCTAAATGTCATGTGTCTATCTGCTGTACTGATGAAGTTCTGAAGCGCAGAAATGATGGAAAAAGTCCATTAAAAAGTGTGAAATTTAGACAATCCAAACAACAAAAGTCAGATCCAAATATGTTCATGCAGCAAATATATTAAACCGTCCATATAAAGACCCTTTAGCAAACATTATAAACAAGTACGAAACAAGCAAAAGGACAAAATCATGAAATACCGTTTAGCTCCTCTCTGATCGAGCAGAACCTTTGGTTTTGGACCGTATGGTTTTCTTCTGCAGCCATTTTGCTTCCAATCCACAATGCAACAGGTGACCAAGGTGTGTCATGTGACTTGTGACATCAAAATAAATCAAGAGCATGTTTTTATTAAACTTTAATTCTAAGGTGTCGTATTTGAGCCACATTTTAAATCAGCTGTCTTTTTACCATCTGATTTACTTTTAATCCATTTTAATGACTTAATGAATTCAAACATTGATAAAATTTTAAAAATAAAATAATTTAAAAAGTGACAAAAACTTGTTAAAGGAATCCCAATAAAACTGTTGTCAGACAGTTCCAGGCTTCCCTTTGGTTCCCTCGAACGTTTGTGATCGTGTGAAGTTTCCTGAAGGTGTGTAAAAATAGCAGCTGTGAGCAGGAGGCCGGATCCTCCAGAATTAGAGCTCTGATGAATGAAGACGTTGATTAAAGATGGAGACTGTAGGAGACGAGACGCTGAGCAGCAGCATGAAGCTCTGAGAGAAAAATGATCAAAGCTGGAGGACGGAGGACACAGAGGACGGAAGGTCTGCTTCTCTGAACTCATCCTGACATAAAGATCTTTATCATCTCCACTGAGTCCGAGGCGACACGACTCCTTCAGACAGTTTTCCTCCATTTTATTGTTTTGTTTTGTTTTCTTAACTTTCTGCCAGTTTCAGCTCCATCTGTCAGTTTGTGAATCACATTTTACATGTTAGTTATTTATCCTCAGATCATCAGCGCCACCATCTCTGACCTGCTTGAAACTTTTTGTCATAAAGATTCATATTTAAAAGGTATCTGTGACATTTTAGCTTCAGATTTTAAACACTTTATGAGATTTTTTATTTCTTTTTAAATCACATGTTGATCCAGCTGTTTTTTTTTTCTCACATTGAAGTTTGAGGCTGTTTGAACAACAATATGTGAGGAACTATTAAAGATAAAAACCTGAAATGTTTACTGTGATTTCTCATCATGTCATTGATTTAGAATCTGTAGATCAAATAATCTCTGATTATGTTTGAGTTGAAATATGAAGAAAAAAATGAAACAAAAATGAAAGTTGATTTTATTGCAGGTCTGACACGTTGTACCACAAAAATAACATTTATGGAACATAGATATATAAGTCTGTAAATAATACTGAGAATTATATATTTTATATGTTTGGTGGAGACCAAACACTGCGCATCATCACAAACACACCAGCCACACTGTAAAGCATGGCGGTGGCAGCATCATGATGTGAAGCACGGTGGTGGCAGCATCATGACGTGAAGCATGGTGGTGGCAGCATCATGATGTGAAGCACGGTGGTGGCAGCATCATGACGTGGGGATCTCCTCAGCTGCAGCCTGGAACGCTTGTAAAGGTAGACGGTGAATGAATGCAGCAAAGTGTAGAGAAATCCTGGAGGACAACCTGATGCAGTCTGCAGGAGAACTGAGACTTGGAGAAGACTTGTTTTCCATGAAGACAATGAGCCGAAGCAAACAGCCAAAGCTCCACAGAGATGGTTTAAAGACAACAAGGTGAAGTTCTGGAGGCCCAGTCAGAGTCCAGACCTCAGTCCAGCTGAGACCTCGTGACTGGACTTGAGAAATTCTTAGTTTTTTAATTCATTAACTTAAATCTTAGAAGTCTGTTTTGCCGTAAGGAGTCTTTTGTATGAACTCTTGTCCAAAAAGCCAAATTAAATTGACCACGATTCATTGCGGAGAAGCATTAAAAGCTTAAACCTTCCTGAGGGATACTTCTGATAGGCTCTGTGACAGTAGTATACCACCTAGCTTCTGTTCGCAACACGCTAACCAGCTAATCCAGCCTCTGGTTGTGTTTCTGCCTCCTCTCACCTTCAGCAGCCTCCACATGTTCACCCTGTTGGATTTTCATGGAACAAGCTGGAAGGTGCCACAACAAAGCTTCATGTTTAAAACCTGACCTGACTTCCCGTGCTGGTCTCAGCTGACCGCAGGCTGTAATCTGTAAACGCCACCGAGCCTCCATTTATTCTCAGGCACCCGCCAGCTCGGCCCTCCTTCCCCCTGACTGCTGCTTAACATAATTAATGTGATCGACCCACAGAGGAGCTCAGTGAGCTGCAGCCTGCTGCCACCGACAATCACATCGACTGATAACCAGGAGACCTGCTTTCTGCTGCTGTAAAACCGAAGAATAGTTTTATGTCAACCAGAGCTGAACAAAGTTCCTCCAGAACCTCCTCTGAACATCTGGTTCTGTATCTGCAGTACCTATATCTAATGATCCGAGTTCTACCTTCAGACTGAGTTCCAATCCCTTGAAGTCCATAGAGGAGGGTCCAGATTTATCACTTTAATGGACTTTTTCCATCATTTCTGAGCCTCAGAACTTCATCAGGACAGCAGATAGACACATGACATTTAGGAGGAAGAACACATCTGAGTTCTGGTAGAAACTGACACCAGATCAGTTCTACATCCATCCAGGTGTCACAGTCTGAACACTGGATCTGGTTTCTGTTCATGTCCTCTGTCAGCAGCTGATAGCATCAGTATTATGGGATGTCTCATAGTGGGAACAGTCAGACTGCAGCAGTTTAATGTCTATGACACAGTGTCATAGAAACAATCATTGGTACCCTGGATGTGTTTCTAGTTGCTGATCATTCACCAGAGAAAACTTTACAAAGTGCATTCTGGGTAAATGTTCCAGGCTCATGTCAGCACATGTGATGGTGGTTTGAAGAGCATTTAATCACTGCAACTTAATACTTAAAATGTTTGTCAGTTTATGAAACCTGTGATTATAATAATAGTAGTTTAACACATAAAATGTCTTTAAATAATGGTAGTAATAATAGTTGGAACAAGTTAATGTTTATGAGTAATCAACCTAAAAACTTGCTTTTTTTTGCTGCCAGTCGTTAAATAAATAGAAACAGAGGAGAAGGACAAACTAGCTCCATGAACTGGTTTGTTGGTTGAACATATTTTTGTTAGAATTCGTCTGAACTCAAAAAAATGGATGCAAACTGCTGTGTGAGCATTTCTTGTTGGTTTTCTGTGGTGTGGTGGATCAGTTCCAGGATCAGATTTCAGGACAGAGGAGGAGGATGGGATGATGGAGACACTGCTGCCCTGAGGGGATGAGAGGAGCTTTGATTGGAGTCCACTGACCCTCCGAGGATCGTCGCTGTCGGAGCAGCAGGAGAGCAGAGATAAAGCCGAGGAGGTTGGATCGCTCAGCGGCTCCCTGGCAGCGGGGCGACGCTCGCCGTCATTGGGACGCCGCCGCCGTCCTCTGGGTGTTAAAGCTGTTTTGTTGGAGGACCGGTGGTATCAGGGCCTGCAGAGGGGAGCCGAGGATCTCTGGGGGGACGAGGGGAAGGATGCCAGGCTGCTGGCTGGAAATCTGGGAGGCTGACGGACACGATGCCAAGAGAGAGACAGCAGCTGCAGATGGCAAAGCTTCAGCTGCACGTCAGAGCTGCTGCTGCTGGAGAAAACACAGAGAAAACACACAGAATATAAAGAGAAAATACAGAGAAATTACTGAGAAAACACAGAGAAAATACAGAGAAAACACACAGAATATAAAGAGAAAACAGAAGAAATAATAATTTTACTCTATTTCTTGTATTTTCTTGTATATTATTTCATTTTATTTTTCTCTTTCAGATGTTTTGGTGTGAAAAAATTGTGATGAAATGATCACATTTCATCATCTTGTATATTTTTACGTTACTGCTGATTGTTTTTCTTTCTTTTTTTGAAACTGACACTGAAAATGTAAAGGTCAGAGGTCAGAGGTGGCACCGATTGGCTGTAAGAACAGCAACGTGATTGGTTCATAAGAGAGAACACACACTGAAGTTCTGTGTTTTATCCTTAAAGTGTGAATTTAGTTTCTGTACACAGAAACAATAAAATGATTTGCTCTGGTCCAGCTGGAGCCTCTTTGTGTGAAACGGTTCTTCGCTGTAGAACAAGTCGAGGATCCCTGAAGGTCGAATGTGTTGTAAAGCATTCAGCTCTGAACACATCCGACCTCATTAAAGCGGCAGCAGAGCGGCTGAAGAGCGCCGCTGCTGCGAGTCGGACCCACGAGGACGCATCTGAAGCTGCAGCGCTGCAGCTCGAGTGGCGTGTTGCAGCCTGGAGTCGGACATCTGCTGGGGGGTTGGTCAGCATATGTTCCACAAAGACGACAATCTGATGTCCTCCAATTACAGAAACCTTGAAAACACGCACAGATCAAACCACGGCGAGCTCAGAGTCGCAAGACCAGAAGGTCACGTTTAAAACTCCATCTGATGCAGAACAAACCTGCTGCACTGCAGAAAAATAAGAGAGCACATGTTCACACGCTCACATTTATGTTCCAGAGTCACAAATATGTCAAATGTTTCCTGTTTAAAGATGAGTTCTGAGTCACCACACGATGAATGTGTTCTCCCTGTTTCTGTACATTTAATGTTGAATTTAGCACATTTGATTGTTTAAAGTCTAAATAAAACCAGAAACCTGTCAGTCTGAGAATCTGTCAAGGACCAATAATATAATCACAGATTAGCGGCTGTAATTTAAGGTTCCTTCTGCTTTATTTCTTCCTGCTGGTTCCGTTAATGTGTCCGTTCATAGTCTCCACTTCTGTTGCTTGGCTTTATGGAAACGCAGCAGCTGGACGTGGATCATCTGGTGGAGTGTCAGTCTGTTCAGTTTAATGGACAGGTATTAATCAAAAGTCAAAAAAGACAGAATTCATCCAGAATCACTCAAAATGTGTCCTATAGGTCAGAAACTTGAAGAAAAAGGAGTCAGAATTTGTCCATAATCACACAAACAGACGGTGGACGTCCTGACTGAGGAGGACCAACATCATATCACCTGACCGCGGCTCACAGGTGAGTCAGTCATGATGTTGCACCACGAAGCGCAGAATGTTTTCTTTATAGAATCTAATGAACATCAACGATTCATTTCACAGATATTTAAATGAGATGTGTTGAATAAAGTGTTTTCAATGTAATATCAGGGTTTCAGGCTCAGCTTTGGGCTGTTTATGGATCAGAAGGACACTGATCAGCATCTCTTCCTGTTTTTACAATTTGTGGCTCAGAAATTGTGTTTTTTAAAGAAAACCTGCCTTTTAAACTGGTTTTGGGCTCCAGAGTGTTTATGTGACTAAATGAAGAAGCTTTACGTGTTTTCAGTGTAATTAATGTAAATCACTTCAGACCTCCGTGCTTCTCTCAGAATAACAAGAGCTGATCCTTAACTGACTTCAACACATTCTGACTGAGAGCAGGAGTTTGTTTCTTCTGTTTGCTGCACATTCAGAGAACCATATTTAATAATCTGCCTGTTTTGTTGATGAGCAGCTTGTGATGAAATCGAGCACATTAAAGTCAAACTGGGTCCCTGCTCGCCGTCTCTCGGCTCCGAGGAAACAGAATCTGTGGAGCGTTAATGTTCAACGATTCCTGGCTGCAGGCGCCTCTAAAATATTTAAATTGAATCTGGAGCGAAGCCACGAGAGCTTGTTTGGTTTCGGCCGCTGCAGGTCACGTCTCCTCCCAAACTCATGTAAATGGGACGTATTAAAGCGGCGAATCGGCCCGAAGGCTGCAGCCGCCTCATCCGTCATCGCTGTGACTCGCACCACCTGCTCGCCGGGACCAACATGGAGGCCGGATTAGCGCCGCATGCTAACTGCTGTGACAGCGACACCCTGATTACTGCAGATTAATAGTAGCTAATATCATTGGGGACTCTCATTAATAAGTGCTCTAATTAGCGTCATTAGCCTGAGTTAGCTCCTCTAAACACATCAGTTTGTTCCCAGCAGCGTCTCTGAGGACGAAGCCACCTGACAGGAAGTCGACATTCACTGATCCACCCTGAGAGAGAACTTAGAAACCAGAACATCCGTGATCAGCTCAGTGTGTGAAAAGCTGTCATATGTGGATGTTTAGGAGGAAACGTTTCACTTCAAACCACAAATGTTTCGTCTCTTTGCTGCGTTCCAGTTGACCAACCACACACCAGCTCGTGTTCCATATTTCATTCTGTTCCTTCTGTACGTTGTTCTGCAGGTCTGGTTCTGTGGTGGTTCTGGCTGTAGATGTCGTGACATCAAACTGCAAAACACTAAATAAATCAGCAGCTTCTTTCCATCGCTGCAGATCCGGAGGAATGACAACACAACGTTAGTGTCTGTGCAGCAGCTACACAACAGCATTGTGAACATGTGGAACACAAAGAACGGAGTCTCCAGTCGGACCGGAACGTAGTAAAACAACAAGAGTTCTTTAAAGTCCGTGTTCATCGTCCAGGTGAGATCAGAACCAGCGATGTATGAAACAGAACAAAAAGAGCCGGAACCCAAACTGCTTCCAGCATCAACAACCAACAGCTGTTCATCTGTCAACATGAAACACCGTTATTATTGTTATTATTGTTATTATTATTGTTGTTGTTGTTGTTATTTATCTACTGAGCCTCCAAATCTGTTTCACATCTCAGTTACCTTCTGGTTGTTTCTGTCTCTGCTTGGTCCTTTTGTGTCATTTTGTAACTGTGGTTCTGTTGTGGTTCTGTTGAGGCTCTGTTGTGGTTCTTTTGTGGCTCTTTTGTGGTTCTGTTGTGGTTCCGTCTTTGGTCTTAATCCGAGTGACTTCCTCGGAACATCTGAGTTGCTGATTTGTAGATGGAACCCACTTTATTGGGTCTTAGGTGTCTTTAATCCTGCAGATTTCCAGACAAATGTTCCCAATAAATGTGTTTTATGTAACTGGAATAAAACCCTTAAACCTTTACGTCTTCATCATCAAACTGCAGCTCTTTGAATTGACAGTTACAGCAGCTGGAAAATACAGAAACTATAAAATAACCTCTGGCCAGCTTATGAATGTTCTGTCCTGAGAACATCCAGAACATCTGAACAGCATTCAGATGTCTGAGAACCTAAAAGTGTCTTCAGATCCAGAGTTGAAGCAGAAGCTGCCTGTCATACGTCTCACTTCTCGTCTGTCGTCTTGTGAGGTTTGACTTAATAGAGCTGAAGCTGAGGCTCTGAGGGGCCCAGCGGACTCCCGCTGGGAACCAGCTGGACCAGAACCACGGCTTTGGTCACGCTTTAAACGCTTCTATTGAAGGAAGGAAACATGCTGTCGGAGTCTCAGGTTCGTCTGAGGATGAACCACTGAAGGGTCAGATTAACATGTTTGCTCCATCAGCTCAGCTTTAATGTTCACTGAGCTGCTTCTGCAAAAAATGTGTTTGAATCTGGAGACTTGAACAGAGGTTTGTTAGTTTTACTGTCATTAGAAGTTTTAGTCTCAGAGGATTTATAGCTTCAAACGTCTTCTTGTCACTGAAATCATAAAGCACAAAGAGGAAGCAGCTCTTTGTTCACAGTTCACCAGCGAAGCAAAGACAAGACAACCAGGAACAGCTTTTGACTTTAGTTATTATCTTCCAGCTCCTTTGTTTGTATTTGGTTTTATTTCTGTATCTGAGATTTAGAAACCTCGAGTCACATCGAGGAACAGAAGGACAACATTCAACTAAACCTAATGATGAACATCCAAGAACTATCAGCAGCTTTTAAATTCCAAACACGTGACGGTTCACAGGCTGCTGTTGTGATCAGTCAAAATCCTTCTGTTGTGTTTACAGCTGAGCTTCGGTTCATTCATGGACATCAAGTGTTAAAATGTCTCCTTTAGTTTGACCTGAAAATTAACTAGATTGATTTGTTTCTTTTTTTTTTAGCAGAAGACAAAAAAAATGTATTTACTTCAGTGATTTTTCCAAACAACTGCTCTGTTCTGCTGCAGATGAATAAACGTGTGATTTAAATGTAAAGTCGCAGCGTCTCCTTCAGTCCATGTGAACCTGGATGAAGAATGAAGCCTCAGACCGACGCCCTGCTGAGCTGCTGACATGCAGAGTTTTGTTGTTTTGAAGCTGCTGAGCGTTGATGTTCCTCCACCCGGCGATGGAGGCCGGAGGTCGGCCATCTTCTCATTCATTCATCCTGCTGCAGGACGTCAAACGCTCTGCTATCTCCTTTATCTGCCCCATAAAGAACACATCAGTCAAACACACTGGTGCTGGGAGAGGCTCGGTCTGCAGCTGAGAGTCGACTGACCTGCTGCTTCTCAGACGCTGCAGGACGGAAACCCTGAGAAACCGACAGCAGCAGCTCCCACGTCCACTAACACACTGTCTAAAGGTCGGACGTTAATCCTGAAGTCCTCCAGAGATCAGAACACTAGAATCCTCATCCTGATCTGGGTTCATCAACATTCTAGTAGGACTTTTCAGTTAATGAAGTTCTACATTTCTACACTAAACCAGCCAGGAGGAGGTCGGGGTGGATGTTGGGTGAACAGAGCAAACAGCTCAGACAGCACAAAGTGACTTCTACATCCAACCTAATGGTTGAGGAACCCAACAGCGCAAAGATCTGATGGTTAATATCTGAAAACTGACAGATCATAAATGTCGTTAGTGTTGCACACCTGACTGGTACGAACGAACAGCTAACATCCACAGTGTTCACACCAGAGAAGACCCTCCTTCCATCCAACTTCTCCTCCTCCAGGCTCTCAGGAGCAACTCAGTCCAAATGTTCTTCCTCCTGTAGGATGCTGAGCTGTTCCCAGGTCAGATGAGATACAAAACCCTCCACAGAGTTCTGGTCTCCTCCAGGCTGGATGCACCCTGAAACCCTCAAAGGACCCCAACTAGATGTTAAACCACCTCAGTTAGATCTTCTGAAGCAGCAGCGCCTCACCTTCTCTCTGATCCTGAAGCACACCTGGAGAGGATGTCCTGCTGCTCCTCGTCTCTTTTCTAATAAATGCTTCAGATTTGGTCACTGAGGGTCCTCACAGGTGCAGTAAAGAGCTGGATGGATACACATCAGAAAACTTCATGCAGTTTTACCTAAAACACACAGAATATATATAAAAATAGACATACTGTCCCCACCTCCCCTCATGTGACGAAGAGTGAGACACATAAATTATGACATTCATCTGTTATACATTAAATCTATAGGAGATGAATAAACAACATGTTTCTGAAGCTCAAACTCTGCAGCAGCTCAAACAGCTCATTGGTGCTTCTTGTGTTTAGGTGTGTGTGTTCAGGTGTGTGTTATTGTGTGTCTGTGTGTCCCCCCACAGCAGATCAGGTTTATAAATA
>NW_007578972.1:118486-121303 GCF_000690725.1 Stegastes partitus | reverse complement strand
TCACATCCCAACACGTCACTGCTGCTGTTCAGAAGAAACTTCCACTTGAATGAATGAAGCTCCACGTTTACTAACTGCAGCTGAGTGTGCAGGAGGAGCTTGGGGTGGATGGAGGGCAACAGGGTGGAGACAACAGGTCTCCATAGAAACGACAAACCTGTTTCAACGCAGTAAATATCTTCATGTTTTTCTGTAACTAAGTAAAACTTTTCAGGGACCCCGTGCAGCACCTGGCTGAAGAGAACGGAACCATTAAGTGCAAGATTTGAGGAGAAAACTACTGTTTTTCTTCATGTTTAATTTTTTAGCAGAAGCCTTAAGGTTTTGCGCCAAAGTTATCGGGTATGTTATTATTTCCTCCACAATGACTAAAGCCTGACAGCATGATGCTGCCGCCACCATGCTTCACCTTGGGGATGCTATGGCCAACAGTTTAAGTTTGGCCTCATCAGACTATAATACATTGTTCCACATAGGGAGACTGGACACTTTGTGTCTATTTACATGACACACAATATTATAAAGTACTATAACAGACACAAAATGACTTCAGTGAGCTCATAGAGGCTGTAAAAATGTAAACAGTTAAATATCTACAGTATGTGGAGCCTCCATGTGTTCCTGGATTTAACATCTGTGGAAACATGTTGGACATGATGGTTCCAGGTTTATACAGTTTTGTAGAATAATTAATCAAAGAAATGTTCCTCTTGGTTTCTATGGTTCTGCCTGAGTCCTGCTGACAGAAGACATCTCAGAGTTCTCTCTCCTTCTTCATGTTGTTCTGGTTCCACAGAGCTGCAGAGAAACATGAACCTCAGTGAAGGAACATGAACCAGGAGCTGCTCAGAGTTCATAGGGTCAAAGGTGTCATGAAGTTTCCCAGACAACATGCGCTCCAAATGACACAAGTGTAAATGAGAGCAGCTTTTATGTGTTTTACATTATACAGTGGTAGCTTTAACACAGATGTTCTTCTGCAGCACAAACATGTAAAACAAGTCTGATGTCCTATAAAACCTCAGTCTGTCCTCAGGATCTTCACTCCTTGAATCAGCCGCTGCTCAGTTTCAGACCCAGATCAGATGTTCAGATGCTTCATGTCGCCTTCAGCCTCAGTTCAGGGTGAAACGGACCCACAGACTCTCATTATGAGCTGCTGGTCTTACTCTAAGTGCATGTATTAATGCAGCAGCGTGTTACGGCCTGCAGCAGTGAACTCAGCTCACTGTCACATAACAGCGAGTCCAGCAGGTCGCTGGAGACGCTGCAGGCTCTCAGTGACCTACATGAGCAGGAACACGATGAGCTGCTGCAGCATGAAGCTCAGTGCAAACTGAACGGACCTGCAGATGACCGGGAGAGGCGACTGCATGGTGTTTATCAGAGCAGAGCAGTATTGATCTGATCTGTTTACAGAAAACAATATCAGTCCGTCAAACTTCATTAATACGACAGAATGCAACTCAAAGTGACAAACACGGGATTTAGATATGAACAGAGACTGAAACACCAACCAATGGTGCAAAAAAAAAACTTTCAAAGAATTAACTAAAAACTCAAACAATAAAAGAGTAAAGTGTTAGAGGACAGTTAGTTAAAATAATTCTAATATAAATGGAAATAATTAATTTTTTAAAATTTGTTGTTTGTTTGTAGACAGATTTTCTGTTAGATTTCAATAGACTGGATTTATTATTATTTTTCACTTTCATATATTTTAGTGTCTCCTATATGTTTCACCTTTTGTTTTTTGGGTTTCATGTCGCCTTCAGCCTCAGTTCAGGATGAAACAGACCCACAGACTCTCATTATGAGCTGCTGGTCTCATTCTAAGTGCATGTATTCATGTAAAACTTTGTGCTGCTTTATGAGCTGAGTTACACAAACAGTCGATGAATGTCAGTTGTTCAACCTAATGAGCATGACGGTTCAGTTTGACACAGAGCTCCTGATTGGCTGCTGGAGGGTCCTCACCGGCTGTCACCTGAGGCTCCACCAGCAGGGGGAGCTGTGCTCACCGAGCTGCAGGTCTCCACTCACCTGGACAGGAAATACTGAGGTCTAACCCCGAGGAAGGAAGCCCGTTTATGTGACAGCTGCAGGAACAAAACAACAGATGTAGTTTGAATAAAGTCCAGTTGAAGAGCTGGGACACAGAAAGATGGAAACACTTCTGCCTGCTTCACCTGAGCAGGTAGACCCTTGATAAACAGCAATGTAAAGGTTAAATGTTGGAGTTTCTCCCGTCCGAGTAAACAAAGACGCTGCGCTCAGCTCGAGGTCACGAAGCTGCTGTTTCTGCTGAACACTAATTGATTAAATTAAGAGCCACATTAACATAATCCACTGTTTTCATATTCTGCTCTGTGGGCGATCGAGGCCCACAGCTAATCCCTCTCTCTCTGTCCGTCCGTCCATCAGTCAGCCGTCCGCCTGTCACTCTCCATCAGTCTCCGTGGCGACGGGATGCTGCTGGTAACCCGCGGTGATGGAGGCCACTCTAATATGTAAAGCAGCCGTCTGGACGCGGGCCGAGCTGTCAGGCTGCCTGTAGCTGCGAGGGAGGCCGCTGCCGCCGCCGCCATCGCCCGGGTCGACCCAAATCTATGCTAATTTGACATTTCCAAACTCATTTGCATATGTACACATCAAAGTTTGTCCCTGTCCTGTAATCTCTGCTTTTTAACCTCCTGCTGCTGCTCAGTTTAAAGACATTCACACAACAACAGGCTGAAAGTCACAGTTCATTCATCCAGAAGTCACAAAGAATCAGTTCAGACTCAGAAAGTCTTTATCATCAAGCAGCACGAAGAC
>NW_007578972.1:88486-113486 GCF_000690725.1 Stegastes partitus | reverse complement strand
ATCCATCCATCCATCTGGTTCTCCTCTATGCAGCAGGTTCTAGTTGGATCAGGAGTCAGACTGAAATCTTGTCAGAATTTCAGAAGTTTGTTCTGACATGGATTTAAATCAGAAATCCTGGAATTGATCTGTGATCGGGGAAAGACGTGGGTGTATCTTCAGGCTTGTCTGGTTTTATTGAGAGATTAACTTTTGTTTAATAATCTGGTTTCCATCAGACCGGTAACAGCTGCTAGCTGGCTCAGTTTGCTGCTGTTTAGGAGGTTTTCCTCTGAGTCAATGAAACGTGCAGCGTCAGTCACAGCAACTTCACTTTTAATTCTAGTTGATCCCTGTAGCTCGGGTTTAACATGTCGGAGTGTCCCTGAACGCACCACCAGGCAGACGAAGGAGCACACCTGGAGCACAAGGCAGCCGTTGGGACACTAACTGACTGAGTGGATCGTTTCTGGAGAAAACTGGAAACTGAAGGCAGCCTGTAGGAGGTGAGGAGAAGAAATGGATTCTAAAACTTTTATTGCCAGTGAGGCTTCAACTTTATACAGTCTAATAATTTAACTAGTTTTTAAATAAGTCAGAAGAAGTAGTGCGGCCGTTGGTAGTGGCAGCATCTGAACGATGCTGACAGCAGTTTGTTGATCACTTATCAAACATCAGACTATCCTCAGACTGTTTGGAAAACTGATTACTCAGTTTGAGTGATTGTTTAATAAAATCAGTCTAAATTCTGTGACTGCAGCTTCTTTAGTGTGAATGTTTTCTGGTTTCTTTCCTCTGTGAAGATCTTTGGACTAAAGACATTTGAGGAAACTCTGATCCACGTTCTTACCATCTTAGAGACAAACAACTGATCGATGCCTTCAGGAAATAACTGCAGTGAAGACAAACAGACCAGCTGTGAGCTGTGGTGGTGATGTGAAGCCGTTCAGCTCAACAGATGTTCACACGGATTAGTTCTGATGATGATGCGTTTGAGGGTAACAGCAGGTTGCAGTGTGGTTACTTCAGGTGCAGTTTGTTGTGTTGGAAACATGAAGACTCTGCAGCAGGATCCCTTTAGGCCTGCCCCTCTGTGGTGTCACGTCTGGTTGTGTGCCCAGGTTGTCCTCACTCGTGTCTACTGTGCACGCTCAGGAATCTGGAATGAGACTCTGGAGGGGCCTGGGGTCTGGAGGCTCACTTAAGGCCTCTGCTCACACATTACGACATATCAATCAGATCTGTGGTCACCGTTTAGAGGCTGATTGTGTGTGCGTGTGTTGATTGTGAACAGGTCAAAGGTCGGGGGGAGGGGGGGTGTAGGAGGAGCAGCGTCCGTCTGACCTCGCGGCAGTGAACGCACCGTCGAGTTGCCTCCTCATTTCATGTGGAAACACCATCTAATTACGTGGAAATATGATAATGTATAACGCTGCAGGAGCCGCCGCCCGGCTCCGCCAATTACCCAGAATGCCCTGCTGCCCCTGACCCCCCCCTCCTGGTATTTCTTGCAGGGACTCTCAACCTTTCACGACTGGAGAAACATTAGCAGCCAGTCCGGCTTGTTTTGCATCAAGACGACGCCTCATTTGCATAATCTGAGTGTGAGCTCCGCCCCCCTCATGACTGCCAGCGGAGGTCAGACCCCCCCCCACACACCCGTATACTTCACCCCCCCACCACCACCCATCCTCACCCCTTCAGACAGCCTCTTTATCGTCTAATTCCTCCTCACCTGATGCTGCAGGCCTCAGAGTGTGTGTGTGTGTGTGTGTGTGTGTGTGTGTGCGTCAGTGGACTGATGAATTTGATCTGACAGGTTCCCAGTGTGACTCTCCACTGGTCACCAGTGAGACTCTTTAATGGGAGTAATGGCCTGAGAGCAGATCACACTCAAACTGAACTGAGACTCTGCAGCTTTGTCTCTGTGCAGCTTTGTCTCTGTGCAGCTTTGTCTCTGTGCAGCAGGTCCAGATGAAGCCCATGTTTCAGTGGTTTAAAACTGCAGCTGAGTAAATTTTCTGCTCTTCTACCTTAATGGTCCTCAAAGTGCTTTACAGTGTTTCTCATTCACCCGTTCACACACATTCATACACCAACGGAGACAGAGCTGCCATGCAAGCTGCTGCCTGCCATCGGGAGCAACTTCAGGTTCAGGGTCTTGTTCAAGGACACTTAGACTGTGGAGGGGATCGAACCACCAACCTTTGATCAGAGAACCACCGCTCTCCACCTGAACCACAGCCGCCCGCTGACTGTGAACCTGATGCTACTAAAACAAGGAATCAGTTCATCAGTAGCTGAACAGAACCTAAACTCTTAACCAGACGAGCTAAACTTAACCTGAACTAAACTACAACGAATTAACCACAACCAGCCTGCAGCTAAACAACTACTGAGGGTGACACTGACCTGACTTCTACCAAAACCAACTGAAAACCAGCAACGTGCTGCTCAGCTGTTGCAACAACAAGACAGAGTCACCAACAACCTGTAGCTAAATATTGATCCAGAACTCAACACCAGCTAACCACCAGTTAACCAGTAGTTAACCTGGTAACCAGCAGCTAACCAGCAGCTCTGTAGATGCAATGTGTTGCTGTGTGGACTGCTGGCAGCAGGCGGTGTTTAGTTGCGGTGACGGTTGCCACTTATCTGAGGAGCAACATTGCTGATGAGACAACAACAGCTGCTGTTCGTGAATCAGTTTCTGTGGGACGAATAACAGAAGAGTTCTGTGTGATGAGACTGAACCGGACCGGGACCAGCAGAGTGTGGGTTCTGGTCTGGGATGTTCTGATCAACTGGACCGGGTCAGTCTGACATAAAACATGTAATATAGTAAAATCTTCCACTTGCAGGAAGCAGGAAGCTTCATGTGTCACAGTTAAAGCTCGGTCTGGTCCGACCCAGTGCTGCATAACGTCCCACTTTCTGTCTCAGAGGAAATTAAAGGAAAAAAAAATAAAACAATTTATAGCATTTTGGTTTAAAATGTAAAAAGGTGTCTGTTTATAGTTTCCCAGTGAAAAATAGAAAAAGGGAAGAAATATTTAGAATTCTGGAATCTGACATCGGAATGTTTTTTCAGCTTTTGGAACAGTTTTTTAAATGACAGATGATCTGATGACACTCGGACGTCTGCTGATGAGAGAAGTGGTTTGTGTTTAATGAGCTCGACACGAGTTGTTACTGTGCGTCTGTCGGCGGAGGACGAGGATGACGAAGGTTTCCTCTCTGAGCTCTGGACCAGCGTTGGGCTCCAGCAAAGCGTCTCTGTGGGAGTCTCGCTCTGCGACGCGTCGAGCTGAACTGCAGCCGAGTCGCTGGCAGCAGCAGCGCTCTGACTCTGCTGCCAACACGCTGCAGTCTGCAGCTCCGCGGCCGCTTTCATCGCTTCGGTCGTGGCTGTAAAGAAGCTTCAGCTGCTTACCTGCTCATCACTGAGCCTTTCAAGCCTCCACTTTCAGGGCCAACAGACTGGAGCTGCCAGCAGCAGGAGGCTGCAGGAGGCTGCACATCCCCGAACACCCGCTTCAAAGCAAAAGTTCAAGGCCAGCAAAGTAACTCCGAGTCTTCTTCTGCTCTCCTGCCTCCTGCTCTGCCTGTTCCAGCGTTTAATTATGGGTCAGTGAGGAAGGAAATTAATGTGAGGCGGTGAGGAGTCGGGCTGACAGCTGCCCGAGGACAGGCGGCGCCGGGCCAAGCGCTCCAGTCACCGCGCAGAGGAAGCAGTCAGAAGAGATCAGCCGGACCGGCGGAGCTGCACCGACGGTCACCGGCAGCGACGCCGACAAACAGGAAGCTGCTGACAGACGCAACTTCTGCACGAGTTGGAGGAGCTGCGGGACGGACGAGTGTTTGGAGCCGCTCGGCTTCACCTGCCAGGAGACAGACACGTTAAAACACGTTAAAACACGTTAAAACACGTTAAACACGCTACAACATGCTAAAAACAAGAGTTTCTGTTGAAGATTCACTCCCAGTCTGTCTGAGCGGTTCCTCAGGTTCTGGTTAGAAGAGAACACAAGAAGATTCCAGTAATGTTTGTTCATGTTTTGTTTATTCCCCCATTTGTTCTCATTCATGTATTTAGTTCTGCTGTTATTATTCGTTTGCTGCTTGATGCTGCGTCACCAGAACATCTGGATCCGTAATAACATGAAGAGTCTTGGTGCTGTTACCGACCCATTAAAACTTAGAATGTCCTGATTTATTGTTTGTCCAAAATACAAAAAATACAAAACAAAAGTTGTCCAGAATGACTCCGATTTCCATCTCTTTTGTGTCCTTTTGTCTCTTTTGTGGTTGTTTTGTGTGTTTTTACAGTGATTTAGTTTCTCTTTGTGATCATTTTGTATCTCTGCTGTAGCTTTGTCTTCTGAAACCCGTCCAGGTTCGTCAGTGATCTTCTGGTTTCAGATGGTGACTGACAGCAGCAGTTGGACTCTCCATTAAACGGCCATAAGCAGATTCCTGATTGGACGAGGTCAGAGCTGCGTCCAATCAGCTGACAGGAGACGTGAGTTGTTCTGCAGGTTTGTGTTTCCTGCTGGTTGATGAGGAAACAGAAATGACAGCAGATTTCCTTCCTGAAGCCCTCTGAGACCGTCTGAGATGTGCTGCTGCAGAAACACGAGGAGAACATTTGGTCAGAAGAAGTTCTGCTGAGGAGGATCTTAAACCGTCTCTTCTGCTGAACAACAAAACCTTCTTCATCATTTGCTTCTCAGTGACAACAAACTCACGTCCAAAAACCCAAACCAGCCGTCACTAAATCACATCCCCACACAGCAGAACAACAAGTTTCATCCTGAAGTGAAGTTTTTTCTCATCAGTGACGTCCGAGTGTCCAGTTCAGCAGATAAAAGTCAGATGTTCTCCCAGAAGACCCGAGTTCTTGTCTGAGACCGTCGTTTATTTTGTTTCACTCTTTTTGATTCCCTTTAGGAGAATCTTACACTTTGTTAGTTTAGAAAGTGTCACAGTTTGGGTTCAAATACGAACCTTTCACTACAATTTTAGTTTAAAACTTCTCCGCAACTTTGTGGGTTACCATGGTGACAAGTCTGAGAGATGATTGGCTGACTGAAAAGGAAAAACTACATTTAAATATATCGGTTAGAAACACATTTGTGACACATTACAAACAAGCACAATGCAACAAGAAATACAGGAATGCAGTGTTGTACGAGGATAGTTTTGTGCAGTCCGGTTTGGAACATCTGCTGCTACAGATCACACCAGAGTCGATCAGAAAGCTACAAGATTACACCAAAGCACAAGTCTAAACCCTGATCAGAGGTCGCCTCCATCAGCTCCCAGAGCTCCTGCAACACTTGAACCCTCCCTGAAGTCCTGATCTGGAAACATGTCTGCTCCACCTGGGACCAACCTGCTGGACTGAGTCCAGACAAGAACCTTCAGCTGGAGTTTCATGATGGAGGAGAAGTCTGGTGTAAATCAGCTGAGACTGTCGGAGCAGCAACATGAATCACAGCTCGTTTACATTTTTACAGCCTCCACAGACTCAGCCAGACCGATGTGACTGACGTCTTCAGTTTGTGTCCTGTTTGTGTTTAGTGTCTCCTTTATGTCCTTTCTTGTCTCTTTGTGCTCATGTTGTCTCCTCGTCCTGCAGATGTTGAACTATCTCCATGTCCCCAGACTTCCTCTCTGCTCTGTTCATCAGCTGTAGAAAGATGTTCCACCATCAGCTGTAGAAAGATGTTCCACCATCAGATGTAGAAAGATGTCCCATCATGCTGAATGTATCTCTAACAACTGGCTCCTCTGTTCACTGGTTCTGAGCCATGCTGCATTTGTTTATTGATCCAGTAGGTTGGATTTTCCTCTCAGTCTCTCTGAGGAAACACTGCCTGCAGTTCACCTGGAAACTCTCTGAATGTTTCCTGTTGGTCACAGCTGAGTCAGCGGTGGAGGATCAGAACCAGGAGGAGGAAGGTTCTGGTTGTACAGGGTCAGAACTAGGAGGAGGAAGGTTCTGGTTCTACAGGATCAGGACCAGGAGGAGGAAGGTTCTGGTTGTGCAGGGTCAGAACTAGGAGGAAGAAGGTTCTGGCTCTACAGGATCGAGTGAGCACAAAAGGTTTATTTTGGAGACTTTTTAAATGAGACATTTAGAATTAAAGGATGTTGATGAAACATTCTGATTTTTTGCTCATTTAGTTAATGTTCTCAACACAACTCCACGTCAAAGATGATACATTCAAGGACTGTTGGAAAGTTGAAAATTCTTCCTCTTTTAGCTTCTGGCTATTGATTTGAGGCATTCTGGGGATTTTAAAAATAGAATAGAATAGAAATACTTTATTAATCCCCAAGGGGAAGTCTTGGTGTTACAGCACAACGATAAAGTTACCACCACCATAAATACAGATAAATAAGCAAAAATAAACAATAAGAAATACACAATGCAAAATGGACAATAAGTGTAATATGTCATGTAGAAGCAGAAAAGTCCTGTGTGGAGTGTAGTGCAAATAGCAATGTGGTAAATGTGCTAAAAGATGTCTTTTAAACCTGTTGGAAGGTTTGTGAGGTTCAGAAGGTTAAAATAAAAGTCTGAAAATGATCTGCAGTCAGTTTCAGGACAAACGGATCATTTATTAAAACAGGAGCAAACAGGTTGGTTACATCAGTTTGTTCACACTGAAGTAAACGGCTGGTTTCAGATGTGAGCAGCAGCAGTTTGGATTCAGCAGCTGAAAAATCAGTTGTGTCTCCATCAGCTGATCTGCTGCTTCCATTAAAGCGTTTCTTCCGGCTGCTGAAGTGATTTGCGGCTCAGAGCTGGTTTAACGAGGACAGCAGATATAAAACTGAGCTGGAAAACATGAAGCGCTCTGACTTTCCGCTGCTGTTTGCTTTAGACGGACAGAAAAACACACAAAACAAGATAAAAAGATGTTGGAAGAAGATTTCTGTGTGGATGAAGTTATGCTAACAGTTTCCCTTTGGTTCCAGTCTTTGTGCTAAGCTAACGTTGCTAGAGAGACACCACAGTCCAACACTATCAGTCTCCATCAAACTTCTCTCTGAGCAGACGTGCACAGGACTGATCATAAAGTGTAAAATAATAAGAACAATCGTACAATAAGAACAAATAAATGACAGTGAAGTTAAGTTGTGATAAAAACACTTGACAAAAGGTGCGTTTCGAGTCTTATTTCAACGTCAAGTCACTGTTGTTTATTCTGAACTTTTCCAACAACAGCTGCTCAGTTAAGCTTTCAGAAAATCAGATTCATGTTAATAATGAACTTATCAGGTTTAAATGTTGTCGTTCAGACAAGTAGCTGTTCTTTATGTAACCTCAGTAATTTAAATATTAGGATCAAACTCTACAGAAACTATATAAAATCTGACTTTACCTATTATGACATTTTTTTTTTATCATTTGGCCACATTTTGGAAATTTTTTAAGTTTTCTTGAACAAGCTTTTGTCGTTTTGGACAACATTTTTCAACCTTTTTTGTCTCTTTTTGGACAAGTTTCTCCAAGACTCGAGGCTGTAAAGTCTAAAGTTGAATGAACTGCAGACGAACACACAGACAGACGTGACGCTGTGATGTAACTGATACTCTTCAACATCTTTGCACGTCTCAGACAAGCAGACGGAGAAGAGTGAAGCCGGAGGGTCGTGGCTGTAAAAGCACAACTCCTGGTTGCTCTCGGCACATTTCCGTCTGCTCCCTCAGTGGCGTGTGTTCAGGACAGCCTCTTTGTTCGGTTTACGGCGGCTGAGGACGGGGAGGGGGTTGGTGTGTTGGACTCAGCATTCCTGTCTGACGCTGAGGAAGGAGCTGAGGAGCTGCAGCAGCTGGAGGTAGGTGCCTCCAGCAGAAACAGCTCCGCTACACGATTTACCTCCTTTTATTCTCTCATTTTCTGCTTTGAAACTCTTGTAAACTCCGACAGCGAGTCGAGCGTCTCTGTTTACAGCAGCAGGAAACTTTCTCTGCTCAGTCGCTGAACTCAGATTGAAACTACAAAACGACACACGAAGGCAGCAGGACTTAGTAGAACTGGTTCTGACCCAGTATAAACAGACTGGAGCTGCAGGACTGAACAATAGACAGAACAACAGACAGACAGACAGACAGACAGATAAACAGACTGAACAACAGAGAACAACAGACAGAACTTGGACACAAACTTTTAAACCTTCATAAACTCTTCAACACAGTTAAACTCCTGCATGAAAAGATAAAGTGAAGAATAAACTAAACTGCTGTTAAACACCAACAGACACATCCAGTTAAACTTCTAATGAACGATTCAACTCGATGCTGACGAGGAAGCCAGAGGATAAAGTGGTAAAATCCTCACAGATGAATTAAGTCACCATCAAAACTCACCATCAGACAAGAACTGATTAAAGATGAATCAGCCACCTTCAGTCTTCACTAACTTACAGGTTTACAGAGCAGACAAAGATGATCAGCTGTTCAAAGAGAACAAGCACATAAACCTCCGGGGCCAGCTTTCACACTTTTTATGGACTCTGGTGGAGCAGGAGGAGCGTCATCAGCTCCGGCTGGGTTCATGTGAATCAGGCTGCAGTGTTTCAGCCTCTGACAGAAACATTGAAGTTCTGACAGTGAACCAGCTGAAGTTCTTTCTGGTCACAGAGCTGCAGTCTGCGGTCGGATCAGAACCCAGTCATCAGCTTTCATTCAGCTCATTTGGAACAGCAGAGACTGAGTCACTTCCAGCTGCAGACTTCCTCACTCTGGACCCAGCTCAGACAAACTGAGCAGCTCCAGCAGAGAACAGTTTAATTACTGGACCTTGATGATGGAACACAGTTAAAGGCTGGTTCTGATCCTCAGAAGGTTCCTGTGAGTGTCTGTATACAGATTTAAACATATTTCCTGCTAAAACAACTCCAACATTTGAGTCCACATCTTTTCAAAATCGCACAAAATTGGTTTTATGGTGCTGCAAGGTGGAACGGTGGTTAGCACCATTGCCTCGCAGCAAGAAGGTCACCGGTTTGCATCCCGGTGAGGACACCCGGGATCTTTCTGCTTGGAGTTTGCATGTTCTCCCCGTGCAGGGTTCTCTCCGGGTTCTCCAGCTTACGGTGATGATACGGTTCATCCAGCAGCTCACCGGAGCAGCTTCCTGTTCCTGCTGGTCTGATGCAGCTGTTTCTGAGCTTTGGACTGAGTTTTATTTTGCAGATTTTTCACATACTTTCATGTTTACTCAGAATTTTTCTGAGTTTTAACAACTTTTTCACTAAATTTTCTCACAGTTTTCTCGGCGTTTTCACCATTTTTATAGAACTTTGAGTTTTTTGCAGTTTTCAAAGACTTCACTCAGTTTTCTTTCAGTTTTCTCTGAGTTTTCTACAAGTTTTTACAAACTCCTTTTATGTTTTTGCAGAACTTTACTTTGAGTTTTTGGAACATTTTCATGTCAGTTTCACAGAGTTTCCTCACTTTTCAGAGTTTCTTCTCTCAGGCGGACGTTTCCGTCTCTGTTTCCACTGAACTGTGCTTCTTCCAGCTTCAGACTAACGAAGCTGCTGTCTGGTCGGTGGGAGGCGACTCGCGGCTCCAGTTGTTGCCCCACTTTGATCCTGAACCCCCCCCCCCACAGCTCAGCCCGGCCCCCCTCAGGGTCACAAAGATTAACCCCTTGTTTCCTGTGGTGGGCCTTAGCTTGAAGTGAAATGGAGGGTGAAAGCTGTTTCCGGCTGGGAGTGTGGAGCAGCGGGGGAAGAAGCTGAGCCAGCCAGCTGCATGCTGGGAGTTTTTTTCAGGGTCTGGAGGGTTTAGATGAGTTTTAGTGTTGGAGGAGGCAGACGCAGAGATTTAGAGCAGAGCAGCAGCGAGCCGGAGGCCGATAGAAACGCTGGAGATCTCAGGATTCACTGTGAGTAATCCAGCATCAGCAGAGTTCAGGAAGTTGGAGAAGGTGGAAGGTCAGTGGCTTCGACAGATTAGTTCTAGATTAAAGACTGCAGAGGTCATGAGTTCAACAGCAGCATCTCCTCTGTTAGTTTAAGTCATTCTGTGTCTTTATTGCACCGTTTTCATGTAGAAACCTGCTTTCAAACACAAACAGGTGAAGAAGAATCCGTTTGTGGTTCTGCAGCAGCTTCCTGCCTCCTTTTATTCTGTTCTTAGCTTCATCACAGAACAACAAGTCCAACAGATCGTCCTCCACTGATGGCTGTGAGGCGTTCAGGGACCATCTGTAAATGACAGCTTCCTGAGCTACTCTGTTTGCATCTAAACTGTGTGAGTCTCTGCAGGAACATCAGAACATCTATTATTAGTTTGTTTTGAACCACTTACAGAACACAGCCGAGGATGATGTGGGCCGACTGACCCGGAACCACTGAGGCCTTCGTTCTCTGTCAGCACCTCTTCAGAACTTTTCGCCGGACCCAGTGGACCCACCGAACCCAGTGGACCCAGTGGACCCACTGGCCTGGTTCTCCTCCACCTGCAGCAGGATGCTTTTCGTGGCGGCAGCGCTGCTGCTGCTGCTGCATGCAGCTTCCTGCAGCGCGACTCTGGTCATCGTGAACTCTGGTGTGGAGGTCAGCAGAGGCCGCTCGGTCTTCATCTCGCAGACGGAGTTGCAGATCAGCGTGGACCCGACCTCCGACTGTAAGGTGGAGGTGGTGATGAACGAGCCGGTGACCCAGCGGGTCGGCAGGTTAACTCCACAGGTGAGCATCAGGCAGGTAACTCTCAGTCCAGCAGCTGCAGAGTCACTGAGTTTGTTCTGTGTGTCTGCAGGTGTTTGACTGCAGCTTCCTGCAGGACGAAGTGAAATACGTCCACAACGGAAGTCCTCTGCTGGACGAGGACACGGTGAAGCTCAGAGTCTACCGGTGAGATTTCAGGGTTTCCACAAAGCGTCCAAAGCTCTCAATTTAAAACTAGTGTTAAAGTTGGACAAGATGCTCAGATTCATTGTTTTACATGTTTCTGTTTCCTAGTTTAAGATTTAGAACAAACTGGATCAGATAATCTACACTCATCTTAAAAATATCAAAGAAAAGGCTGAAAACTGATGTTGGGACTTATGTAGAAATTCATCTGATCTGTTTCCATGGTTCTGATTCTGTGAGGCTAAAATAAGATGCACTGAAATGAAACAACATTTTCTCATGTTTTTCTCTGCAGATGATGATGTTTAATTCATTTACATTTAATTTAAACATTATATTATTCTAAGTACGACTTTCAAGGAGCTGCAGCTGCGTCACAACGTACTGTTGTTAATGAAGCACAGTGAGATGCTGCAGCCAACACGTATATATGTTCATGTATTAGTCTGAACCAATAGTGACTCTGAGCTCCGAAGGTTTGTTGCTTCATTCATTCACAGAAACGTTTCTAACTTTGCTGCATCACAGCCTGTTGTGGTTAATCTGATCAGCTGGCTCTCTGCAGGTTCACGTCTTCAGACACACTGGTGCAGACGGTGGTTCTGAAGATCCGGGTGCTGGACTCTGGTTCTGGTGTAGTGGAGCTGGGCAGTGTTCCGCTGGTGGTTCCTCAGTTCTATAGTTTGTCCAACGCCATCGATGGCTCGGTGTTAAACATCAGAACATCTGGTCTGATCTGCAGCGTCCGACTGATAAACACCGACATCAGCGTCCCAGCGGTGGGTCAGCTGGTCCGGGAGGAGGAGTCCAGCCCGAGGACAGGTACGACTCACCTGAGACACACAGATGGATAAAGAACCTGCACCATTTAGTCCTCAATTAACTTTTACTGTGTTTTATGTTGAATGTGATCATTATAGTGAGAAGGACTGTGTAGGTTTGTCCTGGTGGAACAAATAAAGTTCTGATGATTATTAATAAACTTTATTTACAACATGTAGCCCTAAAACCTGAACACAAGAGTCAAAAAGCTGAACAGAGATAAACGATCAGATATTCTGAAATGACCGAATTATATAAATTCAAAAGGAAAAAATTAACTAAAGCAATAAAAAGGAAAATGTGTTTTTTTAAATTGCAAAAAAGTAAAGAAAACCAAAACTAAAATGAAATTATATAACAAATATAAAATAAAAACACTAAAAATCTAGAGATGAAACTAGTAAATAAGATGTATTTAAGTCAGAAAACATAAACCACCAGTGAAGATGTCAAATTAAATGTCGGTTGTTGTTCTGAATGTGCTTCGTCTTCTATCTGTATCATCTGACGTGTGTCTGCAGGCCGACAGGTGGCGCTCTGTCCTGGAAACAAACCCTGTCTGCATCACACCAAGCAGCTCGACTTCCTGAAGACCAGCTGTAGCGACTTCCTGAGCTCTGGCCTGAAGTACCAGCACCTCAGCCCTCCGTCCCCAGAGATCGACTACATCCCCATCCGGGTGGAGCTGAGGCAGCAGGCTACCCGGGCCCTGCTGGAGGTACGGTGCAGTAAACTACACTAGCATGCTGCAGGAAAGAACAAAGAGCTGCAGGAGAACACATGGGAAGTGCCGTGATGGAACAAAGTTTAAAAACTGCACATTCTGTCATGTCTGAGTCGGACGTGGATGTTTTCCAGCAGAGATTTGCATCTGTGCTGGCAGTGAGAAGGTGACATCCCACTTCATAGAAGGATGTGGAGGATCAGCAGCTTCTTAAAACCTCCCAAACTCCTTCAATCCATTGTTTTCTGCTTGTTAGCACGTCACAGCGGCGTCTTCATTCCAGAGACCTGCGACTTCTAACACGTCAGAAGTGTTTCTTGGCCTTCAGCTCGTCTTCGACACCACATGTAACAGCAGCACGTGTTGATTTCTGCTGTTGTCTTCACATGTTTGTGTGTCCAAAAAAAAAGAGCTGCTGAAAGTAAAGAGCTTTCTTTCTTCTCCTCCCCAGTCTGAGGCGGTTTGGCTGCCGGTTCTGATCCACGGCGCCATGCAGAACCAGCCACCTCAGGCCGCCTTCATGGCCTCCTTCATCCTGGAGGTGGACCAGTTCATCCTCACGCCGCTCACCACCGCCGCCCTGGACGCCAAGGACCACGAGACGCCGCAGGAGCAGCTGGTGTTCAACGTGACCGACCCGCCCGCCGACGGCTACATCACACACCTGGACGATCACACCAGGCCGGTCCAGTCCTTCACCTGGACCGACCTGCACGACATGAAGGTGGCCTACCAGCCGCCCAACAGCAGCCAGACGCACCGCAAGAACTACCAGGTACTGAGGGTACCCTCAGGAGAACAGACCAGAACCAGTGTTTCAGAGGTTTTCAGGCCTGTCGACGTTAATCCAGCAGCTGGACGGTAACGAAGAGCAAAGACAAAAACACAGGAATACCTCCAATATTCTTTGTTTTATGCTTTGTCTTTTAATCTAACGATGAACACTGGTTTCCTCGTTAATATCTTGTGAAATGCAGTTTTTTTTCTTGTGACGTCAGGTGGAGCTCCAGGCGATAGACGGATCCTACCTGAGCAGCCCGCCCATCACGGTCCACCTCTCCATCAGGGTGTCTGAAACAAACGCACCCAGAGTGTCCTGGAACATGGGTACGTGAGTCTCAGTGCATCAGAGTGTATGGTCATGTGGTCTGTGCTACCTGCCCTAACACCTGTGCTGTCTCAGGCCTGGACCTGCTGGAGGGTCAGTCTCGACCAATCACGTGGGAGGAGCTACAGATTGTCGACAACGACAACATCGACAGCGTTTACCTGGTGGCGGTGGACGGACCCTTGCACGGACGCCTGAGTGTCAGAGGTCAGAGGTCACAGACAGGTTAACTGACCTGTAGCAGCAGGTTAGTTTAGGTTAACTGCCCACACAGGGTTTGTAACCTGAACCGACCCACTGATGCTCTGCTGCTCGTACATCTGTTGAGTTCTGTCCAGTAAGGTTCAGCTTCGAGGTTTGAAACGTGAGCAGACACATTTAATTAAATTAACGGGGTTTAGGCTTCGTTACACTAAATCGCTCCGACAATGTGAATTCTGATGGAGCTCATCCATCTTTATAGAAGTAGTTCATATCTTCAGAGATTTTTATTTCATATGTAGTATTTTTAATAGAAATATTTTATAAAGTATTTTTACTATTTAATTATTCATTTTGATTTATTTGTGTTTTTTATTTAATAAAAAGATATTTATCAGGTAAATTTCATTTTTTTTTTAAGTTAATTAATTAATTAATTAATGTTATTTTAGACTTCATTTTTATTTCATAAAACATTTTATAAAAGACATTTTAATAATGTATTTATTTATTAATTTTTATTTCATACAAAGTTATTCATCAATTAATTTTTAATTTATTCAATTTTTAAAATTTCATTTATTTAATTTTTATTCATTGAGGGTTTTTGTTTACTTCATAAAACAAAGCAAATAAAAAATGTAAAATAAACTTTGTTTTGAAATTATTTTACAGTTTTTTTCATTTGTTTTTTTAATTGACTTTAATTATTTGTAGAATTGATCTAATAAAAAGTTATCTATTGTTTATATTTATTTTACATTGCATTTTTTTTTTTATTTCATAAAAGATGGGACATGGGTCTCTGGTGGGACCTGATCACAGCACAATGTTCCTTTAAGGAGAACTAAATTAAAAAGAGAAATTAATCACAAATAAACATAAAACTATAAGTTCAGCCTGACCTCAAACGCTGTCAGCAGCTGAGTGTCCAGTTATTCTACTGCTCTGATTCAAAATGGCAGCAAAACGCCATTTAAGTGTCTTTTGACATCATTTCTAACCTTTAGTTAACCGTAGTTTCACTTTCCTAGTTGTGGCTCATTAACTGCTGCAGCGGATCTGGATTAAAGCTGTAAACAACAAATCGGTCTCTGTTTGAGTATAAAATTCTAATAAATGCAGGAAGATGTTGCAGCTCTGCTTCGTGCCACTAATCCAGTAATCATGTGTTCACATTAAAGTGTGTTTATCAGAGAGGTAGCTGCTGGTATCCAACACTCTCCGTCCTGGGAATCCCAGGAACCGCCGTCTGGCCTTTTTTGCCCTTTTTGCTCCGTGTGCCCGTCCGTCGGGGACGTGGTGTTTCTGGGGAACATATGTCCAGTGGCCCTGCATGTGTTTCCTAATCAGGTGTAAAATGGGGCCACTTCGCCAGGGGCCGAGCCGCCGCCGCCTCCGTCCACGTCTGTCCTTCCAGGCCGCCGAGTCGCGAGGCGGCCGCTCAGTCGGAGCAGATTGGAGCGACTTCTGCCATTTCATGGCGCCGTGCACAGCGAGCAGATGCACTGTCCCCAAACAGGTTTTCATGCTACCAGTTCGGAGGGGGAGGAGGTGGCAGCAGCTCGGCCCCGAGGGCTGCAGGAGGGAGTTAACCTTTCATGGCTGCTTCTGCTCAGGCTGCAGCTCTGTGCTCAGATTTAATGTGTGACGCTGAAAGTCTCCTCAGCTCCAGCATCAGCGCTGCTCTGCTGCAAACAGCTGAGCCTGCAGCAGCACAGCAACACCGCCATGTCCTGCAGCAGGTTCACCTCCGTGTCCCACTGCAGGTTCACCACTGTGTCCCACTGCAGGTTCAACTTCATGTCCTGCTGCAGGTTCACCTCCGTGTCCTGCTGCAGGTTCAACTTCATGTCCTGCTGCAGGTTCACCTCCGTGTCCCGCTGCAGGTTCAACTTCATGTCCCGCTGCAGGTTCACAACTGTGTCCCTCTGCAGGTTCAACTTCATGTCCTGCTGCAGGTTCAACTTCATGTCCCACTGCTTCCCAACATATCTCCAGTGAGTTCCTACAAGAAGCGAGTTGTTGAAACTAGGTTTGTTGGAAAGCTGCAGCCTCATGTTCCTGAGTCTCTACAGCGGAGGGGAAGAGTCACTTTGGACACGTTTTCATCATTTTGGACAATTTCTAACTCAGCTTGGTTAAGTTTTTGTCGTTGTGCAAACATTTTGAGCCATTTTGGACAAACTTGATGTCCGTTTGGACATTTTTCATTCCGTTGTTAATAAGCTGTCGGGGCTTTAAACAGACTCTGGAACATGAACAAACAAAAGCTGTGATCCAAACGGTCGGTACCAGCAGGACCAGCTGACTTTTACTCAATGTAGCACGTAGTCTACAACAAACAGCAGTTGTACTGGTTCTGAAAAATCTCCATGATGTATCAGGAGAATGTTTCAGGAACATCAGGTCCATCTGAAACTCCCTTTACATTTGAACTTCTGCAACAAAATACAGTGACTCTGGTTCCTTCAGTCAGACAGGTGTTCACAGGTGAACGTTCACCTTTGGGTGTCAGCTGACCAGTACTGACCAACAGGTCCATGTGCAGAACATCTTGTGTCCTGTTCCAGATACAGTCAGAAAGTTCTTCTTCCCTCCATGTCGGAGAGTCATGGCTTCAGGTTTTCTGTCCATCCTTGAGAACGTTTCAGTGCTTTTCTTAATTAATTCACATAATGAAGGTTTGGAAAATCACAATAAATATTCAAATTCCTGCTTAATGCAGTGGTGCCATGATGCCTTTCAGTGCTGCACAGAAAACTGAATTTCTGTCTCTGTTTTCTGAAAAATTAAATAGAAGAACAGAAAATGCAGGTGCTGGAAGGAAACAGCTGAACTCTTGATGTTCATGGTTTTGTCCTTGTTTCAATGAATCTCTACAACAGAAGTGAAAAAAGCAAAGTTATTTGGACAATTTGAGCCATTTTGGACAGTTTTTGAATAATTTTGTGTCGGTTTCTTGAGATAGTTTTTACACGCTTGTCATTATTGGACCAGTTTGAATCATTTTGGACAATTTTTGAGTTTCTTGGGACACATTTTTGTCATTTTCTGCAGCTTTCTAGACATTTTTGACACATTTTCTAGTCATTTTGTGAATGGAGACCCAGCAGGAGGAAATAAACCTGATGTTCCTTTACTACGCTGGTGCACGGTTGTAACAGCGTTCACGCTCAAACATAGAAACGCCGACTGAGTTGCAGAAACTTTGGTCCCAGCAGGCTGGTTTCCTCCAGCAGCACCTGCTTCAGCTCCGTCTCTGGACTCGTGTTTGTCTCTGCTGAAGTTTGTCTCAGCGGCTGCAGGAATCAGCGCATCGATGCTGCGTCTCTGAGGAGCCGCTGACCCTCGGTGCTGCGACTGCAGGGCTGCATCTCCAATGCCTTCAGCCAAATGGACGGCTGCCTGTCACACACACACACACACACACACACACACACACCTACACACACACACACACACACACACACACTCTCAGGCCGGCATCCCAGTTCTGCCTTTATGGGCCGGCTGCCCAACACCACCTTTGGGCCCAATTACCAGGTTGTTTCCGTCGTTGGACTGGGCGCCGGTTCCCCTCGGTAAAGTTGCTAATGAGGTTCGGGCTCGCGACCGCTCGTCTCTCAATCTGTCAGCTGACCTTCTGTCTCTCTGGCACTCGCAGGGAGACAGGAAGCCCCCGTCCTGGCAACCGGGCGGCCGCCGGGAAGGACGCCATGTTTTACCCCACCGGTGTTGGCGGCGTGGACCGAGCCAGCGCCTCCAGGCGCCAACACAAACTTGTTATTTCCAAGTGACAATGGGAGGGAAATGTGCACGTGTCGGAGACGGTAATTGAATCAAAGTGCGAAGCTTTGGCTGCAAACCGCACGCCGACAACAACACATGTCCTCCAGTAGGCCGCCAGTCATGTGATGCTCGCTGTTAGCGTTAGCATGTTGTACGGAGCGAGGAAGGCCAGCCAGCACAGATGGACCCGGCCCACATTCATAATGTAGGACACCAGAGCTTCTCATGTTCAGGCCAACAGGAGCAAACTGAAACCTGCACAACAGAAAGTAGAGTTATTAAACCATCAGTGAGCTGCTACGGAAACTCCGACGTGTTCTACTTCATATGTGGAGGAAGTTACAGCTCACATCAACACCACAGCAGCTCTAATGCCTGATCAGGAAAAGACCCGGATAAATAATTTAACTCTCTTTTAAAGCTTCAAAGGCAACATCTTGATCCACAAACTTGAATAGCTCATTTCAGCTTGACAACATTAATAAGATCTAGTGAAGGTTTGAAATATCACAATAAAACATTCAGCGTTTTGGTCACCGTTGAGATGGAAGGAGGAATTTAAATCCTCACTGATTCTAAAATGTGGTTTCATTTACTCAGAATCAATGATGAAGATTAAATGATTTTACAGTTTACCTTTTGAAATGTGACGATTTGATGTTTTCTTTTTGAATCAGACAGAATCAAACCATTGAAACGTTGGATAGCCTTATTTCCACTGATCTCGTTGTCTCCAGGTGGGAAAGCGTTCATGTTCCGTGTTCGGGACCTGAGGGAGAGCGTGGTCGTCTATCATCACTCCGACAGCGACACCACCCGCGACCACATTGTGTTCCGCATCAGTGACGGCCGCCACAGCGTCCGGCACAAGTTCCCCATCAACATCCTGCCCAAAGACGACTCGCCGCCGTTCCTCATCAACAATGTGGCGGTGGAGGTGCAGGAGGGTGGCGCCGTGCAGCTGCAGGAGTATATGCTGCTGGCCGCCGACCTCGACTCCAGCGACGACTACATCCTGTACCAGACTGTCTCCGCCCCCCGGGCCGGTCAGCTGGTCAGGAGGAGCTCCGCCCAGGACGCAGGTGAGTGGGCGGAGTCAGGCACTCAACGTTCAGGTGGCTTGTTTAAAGTTTCCTGATGGTCCTTTAATGTCTCAGAGCTGTGAGGACAAGTCATCAAATCTGAGCCTAGAATCCTGATTTTTCATCCAAATCTCTTAATATTGTTATAATTGAAATACGACAGCCTCAGACTCACAGGTTGAGGGTAATTCTGGTTTATCTAACTTTAACACGCTAACGAACCACGTCACATCTTCACCAAGAACTCACCAAATGACACCATTTGTTGGCCATAAACTGTAAAATCAGAGAAGATTCAGATTTCCAGCTTTCTGGTGGTCCTTGAACACATCTGTGTGACATTCCATCACAGTTCACATCCAGTTCTCATATTTAATCTTTCAGCTGCAGATCCTGTAAAAAACTAAAAATGTGATTTCACAACTGAGAGATCTCAGTTCTGCATGTGATCTGTTCGTTAAATCTGGATTTTAAAAGCAGCTGAAGCGTCCTATAAATGGGTTTCTGGAAAAAGGACAGTATTTACTTTGAATTTTAGTGAAGTAGAAGCAGAAAATGACATAAAATGGAAATTACAAATTTAAAAGTACCCTAAATTTGTACTTAAACAGAATTTGATTAAATGTATTTCATTTCTTCATAGAAAATAAAGCAGAGTTGGTTGCAAAAATAAGAAATAGTTCAATATCAGCACCAGTCAGATACATAAAGTACAAATTAAACCACAAAGAAACATAAAACGACCAAACAGCTGAGCCACCACCGGCCTTCTGTGTCTCTTTGTGGATGTTTTATGTCTTTTTTGGACTCCAATTGACCACAAAGACACACAAACAACCAGAACAGAAGTCCTGTAAATACTGTGTTCCAGCTCAACGAGCTAATCGTCTTATTAGAGGCTAAATTAAGGCTCCACTCAGACTGTTTCCATGTTTCCTTCCTGTTCTGTGACTCGTATTCACCTGAGAGTCGTGTTTAAAACCTGCAACAGAAAGCAGCTGCTGTTTTTTCTCCACAGTTTAAATCCGAGGCCTCGTCCTTCACGTTACAGTAAATGTGAGTTTGTTCCATCTGTGAATTTGCGTTCACACCAGCTCACAGCGAGTGAAGGTGTGACTAGAGCTCGTTACTGTGCTGCTGCAGCACCGACTCTGTTTTTAGTCTGGATCTGGGCCCATTTAAATCCACATAACTGCAGCTGATCAACAACAACCTGAGAAGCTGCTGTAGCTCACACAGCTGATCTCAGACTCACAGTCAGTTATTGGTATTTGAAATTAACTTCTGATAAATATTTTGGTGAAGTGTTGAGAATTTCCCGGAATTTTTTTTTTCTTCTTTCACCGTCAAAAAATACAAATGGAGCCATTTTCAGGTTCAATATCTCCAGAAATAAAACAGTCATGATATGTGGGGACTCAGATGGAACGGTTCCATCAGAACCACTGAATGGATCCAGTAAGACACAGTTTCATTATTGGACCTTGAAATTGGAAAAAAGTGCAGAACTTTTAACCCAGGTTGGATTCTACTGATGTTCGAGCCTCAAAGGTGGTGAACTTTATATATTAAAATCATTTCCCCACAGAGTGAGTCCTGTCGACAGATGGTCCTGGTAGGTTCTGGAGGTAAAACGGTCCTTCTATTGTCTAGAATTTGTTCTGACCAACCTCCATCACACATGCTGATATGAGCCTGGAAAGTTTACCCAGAATGCATTTTTTAAAGTTTTCTCTGGTGAATGATGAGAAACCAGAAACACATCCAGGGTACCAATGATTGTTTCTATGACTCTGTGTCATAGACATTAAACTGCTGCAGTCTGACTGTTCACACTATGATACATCCCATAATACTGATGCTACCAGCTGCTTACACACGACATGAACAGAAACCAGATCCAGTGTTCAGACTGTGACACCTGGATGGATGTAGAACTGATCTGGTGTCAGTTTCTACCAGAACTCAGATGTGTTTTTGGTTGATTTTATAGGGAATGACTCTGCAGTAAAGCTGTAAATATCAGAATCACATGATGTTCAGGTTCTGTTGGTTCTCTGGACCTCCTTCAGGACTTCCAGTGGACAGATTCCTGCAGAAAGATCTTCTGCAGGGCCACATCTTCTACCAGCACTCTGGAGACGAGCAGTTCGAGGACTCCTTCGACTTCACGCTATCTGACAGCCATGAGCCTCCAAACCTCTCCCAGACATACGTGAGTCAGAGCAGTTGGGTCGGTACCTGGAACCTGTTAGAGCCTGCTGGCACCTGTTAGAACCTGTTGAGGACCTGTTAGAACTTGTTGAAACATGTTAGAACTTGCTAGAAAATGTTGGAACCTGTTGAAACATGTTAGAACTTGTTAGAAAATGTTAGAACCTGCTGGATCCTGCTGTCCTCTGTCTGCAGACGGTGGTGGTCCATGTGTTCCCGGTGAAGGACCAGCTGCCGGTGGAGGCTCAGGGAACCGTCCGCTCTCTGACGGTGAAGGAGACGGAGCTGGTCTTCATCACCCAGAATCAGCTACTCTTCACCGACCCAGAACATCCAGACACCGACCTGACCTACGTCATCACGCAGCCCTGCTTCAGCCCGCTGCATCCTGGGTAAGACCGATGTCCAGGACGTTCTGCTGCCAAACACCAGAGTCATAATAATGATGGCAAGAACCTTATTTATATGGAACCTTTTCAATCTGAGTTCACAACTCGAAAGACAAAAGACCAGAGAGGCAGAACTGGAGAAGAAAAGTAAAACACAGCGAAAGATTTATAAAATCAATCCACATAACAAAAAACAGTAGATACAAATATAATAATTAAAGCACCAAAAATACTTTATCAAATTAAATAAAAGAGAAGGTAAGACCATAAAACCATCCATCCATCCATTATCTATACACCGCTTAATCCTCACTATGGTCCCGGGGGAGCTGGAGTCTATCCCAGCTGACTCAGGGTGAAGGCAGGGGACACCCTGGACAGGTCACCAGTCTATCACAGGGCTACACTTAGAGACAGACAACCAAGGACACTCACATTCACACCTACAGACAATTTAGAATCACCAATTAACCTCAACATGTTTTTGGACTGTGTGGGAGGAAGCCGGAGAACCCGGAGAGAACCCACGCTGCACGGGGAGAACATGCAAACTCCACACAGATCCCGGTGCCCCAACTGGCGACCTTCTTGCTGCGAAGCAACAGTGCTACCAACTGTGCCACCTTGCAGCACCATAAAACCAGGGAAACATGATATAATAATAGTAAATAAAAAAATATTATTAATAAAAAAGAGTAAAAGAAAATTAAAGACAACTAAAGTTGTGTTTCTTTGTTAAACAATGTTGTGGCCTTAAATCGTTCTGCTGATAGAATGAATGTGTTAATAATGAACTAGCAGCCTCTCACATTGTCTTTGTGCTGGTTCTGAATGATGAAACGTACAAAGAAAGTCTGTCTTTGGCCGCTGATGTCAGACTGATTAACTCGGTTTTACACTTTCACATCTCATGATCTGTTCTGAGCCGACCGGTGTGATACTGGCTCACGTTTTAAAGCTGTCCTGGACTCAGATGCTTTACAGTGTTTGCACTGATCCAGGAATTAAACCGAGCCTCACTTTCATTTTGATTCTCAGCCTGATGGATGCAGGACGTCTGTTCTACACCGACAGCAGCAGCACCATGAAGAGAGACCACATGGTTCCGGTTCTGAAGTCCTTCACTCAGGTACGGAAAAGACATGTTAACGGTCCCATCTGGTGAAAACCTCATTTATTGTTTGTTTTAAACTTGGAAGTATAAAATAATTTACTGTGCTCTTCAGCCTCCACAGCTGGGTAACCTCCAGCTTTACCAGCCAGTAAAAACCTGAGCAGCTGTTAACTAACCAATAGTGGTCCAGCTCTGTGTAGCTCCGCCCCCTCACTGCCTCCAGGAGAACCAATCAGAGTGAGCAGCTGCCTCTCAGTCCTTCAGGTTTATTTGCTTTCTACAGCTGCTTCTGTTAAACTCTAAAATGCCTGAACCACGGACAAAATTCACCAAATGTTCTGCTGTTAGAGTGAACGCAAGAGTCTTCATGAGGAGCTGAACATCCAGATTACTGATGGTCCCCACAAGTATAGCAGAACCCTTTGTGTTAGCCACTGTACCGCTAATGTGGCTAACATTAACATTAGCCACAACAATAGGCGAGGGTCTTGAGTCTCCAGGCTGTTCCACTGATCTCCTCCCTCTGTTTTCCCAGAATGCAGTGAACCACCTGAAAGTCGCCTTCATGCCTCCAGTGGAGGACATCGGTCCCGAGCAGCTCTTTGTCCAGTTCGTCTTCTCCGTCAGTGACCACCACGGTGGCACCGTGTCCGGACTGACCTTTAACATCACCGTCCTCCCGGTGGACGACCAGGCGCCGCAGGTCAGAGGTCAAACTGGCCGTTAGCGCCTCCTGGAGGATGTTTGATTGGGTGATTACTGTGCAGGAAGTGGTGCTGGAGGTTTTACTGATAGTCCTGGTTCGGTTTACAGGCCTTCACCAACCTGCTGCGGGTAGAGGAGGGCGGTGCCGCCTTCGTGACAGAGGAGAACCTGCTGGTCCAGGACCGGGACAGTCCAGAGGTGGCGCTGAGGGTGGAGCTGCAGAGGAAGGCTGGTCGAGGTCGGCTGGAGCTGCAGGGCCGGACGCTGCTGCAGGGGGAAGGCTTCAGTCTGCAGGACCTGAGAGGACTCAGGCTCAGGTCAGGACTGGGTTTGCTTTGGTCCAGTTCTGGTCCAGTTCTGGTCCAGTTCTGGACATCGGAGGTGGAAACATCACTTGCTTTTCTACTTGTTAATCTATCGACTATTTGCAGATGAATCATTAAAATGATTCATTTTCTCCCAGAAAAGCAAACTGAGCGTCTCATAAAGTAGATTTTATTGTGACAAACTGTGAGAAGCAGCTCAGTGTGAAACAGAACCGAAGTATAACCAGGATGATTTATGTCAGTGTGTGCATAAGAAGCAGCTACAGAGGAGCTTCATAGTCAGAATCAACCAGAGCAGCTTCTCTGCTTTCACTGCATTTATGGGTTTTTCTTCAACAGATGAACCTCAGAAACATAAATGAAGCTCAGTGAGCCAGAAGTTGGCGTTTAATATTGTTAGTTATTGATTATTCTGGTCTCCATCAACGACCTGGTGCCTCAGTGTTTCCTCTGACTGTCTTCTGTCAGCAGACATTAAACTGATCACCTTTAAACTCGGCAGGTACATTCACGATGACTCTGAGACCACCGAGGACGAGGTGGGTCTGAAGGTGACAGATGGACAGAACTCCGTGGACGTCGTCCTGCAGATTCAGGTCAGTTTTTCAATCAGCGCGATCTCTTCTTCTCCTGAGCTGCTGAGTCCAGGATGCAGCTGTTGTAGTTTCTGGGATTCCTATGAATGTGGGCTGATCAAAAAGTTTCATGTTCTACCTGTGCAACAACAGCAGCAGTCAGTAGACCAGGTGAGGGCCTCAGGTTCCAGATGTTTCTGCAACATCAGTGAATTCATCGTTACTTTGGACAATTTAGTTAATTTTTGACAAACTATGAGTCATTTGGTCGTATTTTAGGTCATTTTAGACACATTTGGAATCGTTTTGATCAAGTTTTTGTTATTTTGGTCAAACTTTGAGTCACTTTCAACCATTTAGTTTTCTTCACATCCACCTTCTTCTTCTTCTTCTTCTTCTCCATCAGATTCCAGGTAAGGTGTCTCTGTTTGGACTCAGTTCAGACAATCAATCCCAGATGTATTTATTGATTTTATATGAACAATAAGAAGAAGAAGATACAGTTCAGGTTTGTTCACTTGACGAATGCGACGCCACCAACATTAAAAACTGTGAACTGTCGGCATTAGATCATGACTTTAGGGAGTTTTTCTGTTTTCTTGCTTTTGTGTTGGTGATTCTGACCAATCCGGGGCCACTGTGGGCGGAGCTCCGTTACCTGACGACAGAGTATTATCAGGTATCTAACCCCCTCCTATCCTCAGGTGCTGCCCATGAATGATGAGCCGCCCCAGCTGGGCGGCGGCCTGTGGGGGGCGCTGAGCTGTGAGGAGGGGGGGCGTGTCCAGGTGACGGTGGATTACCTGTCAGCCACCGACCGTGACAGCGATGACGCCCGGCTCACCTACATGTTGGCCCGGCGGCCCGGCCGAGGGGAGCTGCAGCGGGCCGGACTCAGCGTAGACAAGTTCTCCCAGCAGGACCTGCTGCAGGGCCACGTTTACTACGTCCACACAGGTGAGACACCTGGCAGCACAGGTGAGTCCGTTCCGATCACAGACCAAACGGTGTCCGACTCCTCCACTCATAACTGACCTCAGTTGCAACTGTTAATAAATGAACTGTCAGCTAATAAAGGGTTTAATTAAATTA
>NW_007578972.1:76083-87934 GCF_000690725.1 Stegastes partitus | reverse complement strand
TTTCGTACTTTGTGACGTTAAACTGAATGAGTTTGTTTTGAAGTAGCTGAAAAATGAGTTTCACTGTTTATTACACTGGTTTTGAAGCTGCTGCTGCTGTTTTGTGTTCAGGAGGAGAAATCGGACCGGCGCCAGTGTTCGACACCATCACGCTCATCATCTCCGACGGCGAGGCCGGAGGGACGGACGGCTGTTGTCATGGAGACGCCCCGCCCCCTCCTGTTCCTCTGCACGGCACACTTCCTGTTTACGACCTGAACATCACGCTGCTTCCTGTCAACAACAGAGGTCCCTCCGTCACGCTGGGTAAGACTCACCTGCAGCAGGTAGCTCGCAGTAGCACCTTCACACTGCTGGTCACATGAACTTTACCAGAACCTGTGGAGCTTCCAGGTTCTGATCCGTGTTTCTGTCGAAATGATGAAAATCCCCTGAACGAGTCCAACACCCTCTAAACTGTTGACAAGTCTGAACTTTAGAAATGTCTCCAAAAGTTATAAAAGAAATCATGAAGAATTCTTGTTTCCATAAACAGCTTTAAAGGGAACTAATTAGGCGGTGTAGTGGCCAGCAGGTGGCACTGCAGCTCCGTTAGCGGAAATACACACAGCAGAAGAAGACGGAAGCTAGTTTACCAACCAATAAAACACCTGGAAGAAGAAGAAACAAACCAAAGTTTGTCCATCTGCAGAGATCTTCGGTTTCCCGTCGTCATGTTGTGATGATGTGTCAGCTGATGGCGGCCATGTTTAATGATGTCAGAAACAGCTGATCAGTCATGTGACTTCACGTGAAGTTGTCTCCGTTAAGCTCAGTAACTCTGCTCAGACAAAAACACCTCAGAGAGCAGAAACACTTTATAGTTTGAGGATTTTTTAAAAATTTGCCGTTTCTGTGAACTTTTTCTTGCAAAACTTGAAAGTGCAAATAAAAACTGGTGGAAGACGGAGGAGCTCCAGCAGGAAGAAGCAGAAAACACGACGGCCTGCTGACAGACAGACGGTCAGATCAGGATTATCTGGACGTCACGTGAAGTCGACCTCCAAGAAGAACAACTTTGCCAAGAACATGGAAATAAAAAACATTTTATCTAAACTGCACGTTTTAGAACAACCTGAACAGACTAAACCACAACGCAATGAGTTAAAACTAAACAGGAAGCAGGAGAGAAACCTGTTCAGTCTAATGAAAGCAGAACAAATAAGTCTGGATTGTGACCAATCAGAACCAACACAGCAGCTGAGTTTCATCACGTAGTTTTATTTACATTTAAAACATCACATCAGATAAAGTTCACAGGAACAGCAATTTTTTTTTTTTAAATCCTCAAACTATAAAGTGTTTCTGCTCTCTTAGGTGTTCTTGTCTGAGCAGAGTTACTGAGCTTCACGGAGACACCTTCACGTGACGTCACATGACTGATCAGCTGTTTCTGACATCATCACAACCTGACGACGGTCTTTGCACTCGGATACACTTTGGTTCGTGTGTTTCAGGTGTTTTATGGGTAAATGGCTGGTTTAGGTTTCCGTCTTCTTCTACTGTGTTTATTACCGCTAACGGAGCTGCAGCGGCACCTGCTGGTCGACTGCTGCTGATAGAAACAAGAATTGTTCACGTTTTTCTCAACATTTCTGCAGCTCGTCTCAAATTTTCTTGACAATTACATGAAAACACGAATATTCCCGAAACCAGCAGCTGGAGATGAATGTGTGTGTGTGTGTGTGTGTGTGTGTGTGCGCGTGTTGCTGTTGTTGCCAAAACCTCCTGATCTTCACCGCTGAAAATCCTCTTAATGCAGCCGAGCAGCTCTGACCGACAACATCACCTATCAGTGCAACACACACACACACACACACACACACAGACACACACACACACACACACACACACACACAAACACACACCAGAGTCTCAGCCAAGAAGAGGGATTGAGAGGAGCTCTGTGGTTATCAATGGAGACCAGTGACCACTGGGACACACTGGGAGGACTGGGAGATGTGTGTGTGTGTGTGTGTGTGTGTGTGTGTGTGTGTGTGTGTCAGAAAGAACCTCCTCCACAGTAAAGACATCCTCTGTTTTCTCTGTTTTAATTCTAACAGAAACAATGTGTTCTCCTCCAACCAACCAAAGATGTCCGTCCATTATCGATCACCAAATTCTGATCAGTTCAAATTCGAGTCCAAATTTTTTTATTTTATTTTTATTCAACCTTTATTTTGTCAGATAAGTTAGTTGAGAACTGGTTCTCATTTTCAATAACGACCTGGTCAAGGGACATGAATGAATGAATGTTTGTTCCAAATTTAAAGACATTTTCTACGAGTGTTTGTGAGTTCTGGAGTTTTTAAATCATTTACGTCCTTGAATCGTGTGCAGAGAAAGTTTCACTCGTTCATGTTTTTTACTGCAGTTAAAAAAATCAAGTATTTAGTTTTTACAATAAGTCAAAAACCAGGCTGTGAGTCTGACACACTGAGCTTCATACGTTAAAACATGATGAAGCAGGAGAAGCTCAAGAACAAACTCAAGTTTTTTGCCACTTAAACAAGTTTCTTAGATTCTGTCTCTGTGGCTCAAACACTTTGAACATGTTTGGCTGGTTTTAACACACTCACATCCACAATGTCACGTCTCATTTTAGTCGGTCAGCAGGAGCTTCAGCCTGTTTGAGGCATTTCTGCAAGGATCCTGGTTCATGAAAACTTTAGTGTTTACTACAAATGTGCATCAGCCGCAGGTGACCAGAGTCACACCTGAGACTCCATTTCAGTCCAGCTTCAGTAGAAACCAGAGTTCTGGTTCTGTGGAACTTGCTGTCCCAGATCAGCACATTAAAACAGAACATAACGAGCTCCACCAGAACCACGTCTCAGTGTCTCCTACAGCTGAGCAAATAGTTTAAAATCAGAATCCCGATTTAAAAAGACACATCAGAGAATTTAAGTTTCAGTCTATAATATCCACACTTTATTAAAACATCCACAAATAAACCGAACTCTTTGAAAATGTTCTTTATTTCCAGAAATCCTCTAATTGTCCCAAAAAGTCTCACTTTTTAAAGAACGCTTTCACTGAAAGTTTTTAACTTCTTGCACTTTTAAACATTTTTAAAAAGCATCACTTTCACACACTGTCTTCCTAAAAGTCTCCAGACTTCCTTAAAAACTCCTTCTTGTCAAAAACGTCTTCAATTTTTCAAAAGAAGCACATTAACGTTTAATCGTGTTTAAACGTTTTATATTCTTGAACCATTTTGATAATCAGTGAGTCAGTTTGAGTGATTCTTGATCAAATCAGTCTAAGTTCTGTGATTTCAGCTTCTTCAGTGAATGTTTTCTGGTTTCTTTCCTCTGTGACGGTAAACTGAACATCTTTGGACTAAACAAGATGTTTTAGGAAACTCTGATCCACATTTTCACCATTTTCTGATATTTTACACCAAACAGCTGATCGATTGATGCAATGATCCCCAGTGAAAAGAATCCTATTTACGGCACTAATTCCTCCTCCTGTGTGAAGTAGAGCTCATCACTGGACAATAATGTTCATATTATTTGCACTATTAGCTTCTCAGTTTCAGCTCAATGTGGAATATTTCATTTTTATGTCCAATATTTAATTATCAACATTTTTTACTTCAGTATCATTGCTGATATCACTTCTTTGATAATATTTTATTTCACTTATTTTCCATTAATAATCATTAATAATATCTGGCACAAGAATCTCCTTCAGGAAAGTAAAGTTTTTTCTTCTTTTCAACATTTAAAGTTGAATTGGGTGCAGAAGGTTGAAGCTGTCTTTGTCTGCTCTGCGGCTGGTTGTGGTGTTTGTTGCTCATTGTGTTGTTTCACACACAGCTCAGAGCTTATCGTCCCTCGGAGGCCTCGGACAGCCGACACCAAGCATCTCCGGGACAAAGGAGCGAACAGCGGCTCGCTCCGTCACAATGGGCCTCGTGTAGGAGCCTCGCTAGCTGGATTAGCAGCTAACGCTAATCCTGCCAGCACGTCTCAGCCTCATTCAGGGTCTGTGCTGCTTCTTCGTCTAATTAATTAGCAGCGAATAAAGACCAGAGTGAGCATTAGAGCAACCAGACAGGAGGAATCCGGCTTCACCTTGTTCCTTGTTTCTGGTTTATCAGGCAGATTCAGGACTGTCCTCATTAACTCACTGACAAGCTGCTCATCGCTTAATTACCAGATTCATCAGCAGCTGACGGACACATTTATTCAGTTTAACGCCGTCATCTGGTTTCAATTCAGTTTCGGTCTTTGGACAAAAATGTTCATAAGTTTTAGTCACAAAACTGGAAAAATGTTCACATCATGAAGCCTAAAACTCACCAGCAGGTTTGAGCCTGACATTAAATTTAAAGGAACACCAACATGATGCCATTTATCAGGTAGAAAGAATCCTCAGATTTTCAGCTTCTAACTGGTCCTTGAACTAATCATCTTTAACGTGTTCTATCAAAAAAAAAAAAGAACCAAAGTGGAGCTAAAAATGATTATTTTTCAAAATGGTGTTATTCTTTATGTCGTCACCTGGTTTTGATTCACTTCGACTCTTTAGATAAAAATGTTCTAGTCAAATTTTAGTCACAAAGAAAATATTTAGATCCTCCAAACCCCAAAACTCAGCAGCAGGTCTGGAGGCCTCAGATCATGTTATTCATGTTGGTCCTTGATCATCAGTGATGCGCTGCTCTGATGGAAAACTTCTCCAAATCTGAATTTAAAATTGTTATATTTAATCAGAACCAGCTGGTCTGAATAGATTCTATAAAATCCGACTCAGCTGTGACCAACAGGAAGCATTCAGAGAGTTTCCAGGTGAACTGCAGGCAGTGTTTCCTCAGAGAGACTGAGAGGAAAATCAGAATGATCAGAAACCAGAAACACATCCAGGGTACCAATGATTGTTTCTATGACTCTGTGTCATAGACATTAAACTGCTGCAGTCTGACTCTTCACACTATGATACATCCCATAATACTGATGCTACCAGCTGCTTACAGAGGACACAAACAGAAATCACATTTAGCCTGTGGGGGTTTTGTATGCTTTTTGTGGTTATCTTGTGTTTCATTGTGGTGGTTCTGTGTCTCCTCTGACCCGGACCACCACAGTGAATGCTTAGTCCTGACAGTGAAGCACGGAGGTGGCAGTATCATGATATGGGGCTGGAGGAAACTTTAAAAAGTGCATTCTGGGTAAACTTTCCAGGCTCATATCAGCATATGTGATGGTGGTTGGTCAGAACAAGTTCTAGACAATGAAAGGACCATTTTACCTCCACGACACACCAGGACCATCTGTAGACAGGATTCACTCTGAGGGGAAACTATTTCTAAAACCACATTTTTTCTTCAGACTGTGACTCCTGGATGGATGTAGAAATGATCTGGTGTCAGTTTCTACCAGAACTCAGATGTGTTCTTCCTCCTAAATGTCATGTGTCTATCTGCTGTACTGATGAAGTTCTGAGGCTCAGACATGATGGAAAAAGTCCATGAAAGTGATAAATCTGGACCCTCCTCTATGGACTTCAAGGACCTGGAACTCTGGAATATTCACAGTCTGCCTGTAGAACTCTGGTCATTAGATAGAGGTACTGCAGATACAGAACCAGATGTTCTGAGGAGGTTCTGGTGGATTTTATCATACTGATCGGGGTCTGTGTTCTGCAGGTGAGTCTCTGCTGCTGGTGGATGAAGGTTCCTCAGTGTGTCTCTGCGGGTCGGTTCTGGGGGCCTCAGACCCTGACAGCCTCCCCGAGCAGCTCACCTTCCACCTGGAGACTCTGCCCCTTCACGGCTTCCTGGAGAACACGCTGCCGACGCCCGGCTCCGAGAAGAGCAACGCCGGAGTCAGAGTGGGTCAGTGTGGGTCGGATCAGAACCAGGTCCTGGTCCTAGATTATGTCCTCACAAAGATAGATGTACCACCGTGTGTGTGTGTCAATTCCCAGAATCCTTCAGCCTCGTCCACCTGTCCTCTGGCTTCATCAACTACGTCCAATCAGAGCACAGAGGGGTGGAGCCTACCGTGGACCAGCTGTCCGTCAGTGTGAGTGACGGGCTGCATCGCTCCGCCCCCGTCCCCTTCTACATCATCATCAATCCAACCAATGACGAGACGCCGTCGCTGCTGCTCACCAACTTCACTGTGAGTTCACCTGATCCACGCTGACACACCTGGATGTACAGGTGACCTGATCAGAGTCACGAGCCCAGAAGAGCCCTGTCCTCTGATTGGCTGCTTCAGTTCTTCATGACTGTAATAGTTAGTCCACCTCCTGTAACTATGGTAACCGTCCACAGAGACAGCTGAAGCCTCGGGAGACTCAGATGACAGAAAAATTAAAAACGCGACAGGCAGAGTGTCACTGAGGGAGATGAGAAGAAGACATGTCAGCTGCTCATTCTGATTGGTTCACCTGGAAGCAGCGAGGGGGCGGAGCTATACAGAGCTGCACCACTATTGGTTAGTTGTCGGCAGGTCAGGTTCTTACTGGCTGCTAAAGCTAAACTAGCTGTGGAGAACAGACATAAACGTCTTTGTATCTGATCAGATTTTGTTCTTTATTTTTCACCTCCAAGTTTAATATAAAACAGATTTTCAACAGATGTGACTTTTAATGAGTCAAATGTTAAAATCTGAACCAGCAGCTGATGTGACATTAAAACCAGCAAGAAGTCGAGCTGCTGCGTCCTGAACAAGCTGGACGACAAGTTTGGTTTATTCCAGTGAGACGGAAGTTACAGTAAAATAAACAAATAAATAAACAAAAAAATCTGTTTAAAAATCAAAAGTCTGCAGGCAAAGGTTCCAGAAACAATACACTGGTGGAATACTGCAACATAAAAATGAAAACAAAAACCTTCAAAACAGCAAATATCTGTACAATATATATTCTTGGTGATTTAAATTCATTTAAAAACTGTAATTTTACAGTCACACGTAATAGAATAAATTACTATGTGTAAAAATACAGATTTTTTTTAAAAACATTATTTAGCTCACAGTTTTTCGATCTTGAATGTACATAATTTTTCTTAAAAATATCTGTAAAATAACTGTATTTTTATAGATTTAAATGCAGTAAAAATAGTATAATTTTATGGTCAAATGTATGAATTACCATTTGATGTTGATATTTTGCAGCTTGGGCCTGTTTCCGTGGCGTTACCGTGTAAATGGAAACTTTTTCTCTGTGACTTTAGTTGATATTATCTGTAATTTAACACAACAAAGAAAATAAAGTAAAAGCTGTCAAACTCACATAAGAAATGTGTTTCAGTGTAGCTGATGCTGCAGGTGAGTGATCATCCGACTGTTGTGTCCTGCAGGTGAAGGAAGGCGGCATCAGGGAGCTGACCCGCTCCATCCTGGACGGCTCCGACCTGGATGCCCCTCCGGACCTCCTCACCTTCACGCTGCAGCGGCCGCCGGCTCACGGCTTCCTGATCAACGCCATCTACGGCTCCAACCTGAGCCGCTATCAAGAGATGGGCGCAGAGCTGCTGCAGAGGAGCCTCCTCATCTCCTCCTTCACTCTGCAGGAGCTGCAGCAGGGTGAGCCGCCAGCAGCACACCTGTTCTAGACAGGTAGACAGCTGGAGATGATGTCACGCACACCTGGGCACAGTTCTGCTTTAGACAAACCACGTCTCGTGCTCAGAACCACATTTAGACAGAGGACCAACATGTGAACCTTCAGGGAGTTTGGTTCTGTGTTTGATTACAAGTTTATTTATTAGATAATGAAGAACCAATCACAGAGTCCGACTCACTAGCAGCCAATCACAGGCCTGAGTTTGTCCCACTAACAGAGAAAGGGACAAGTTTGTGTTTATGTTTCATGATCTCCTCCTTCACCTCCTGATCTCCTCCTTCTTCTCCTGCAGGGTTGAAGGTCTCCTACATCCACGATGACTCAGAGACCCAGGAGGATGTTCTGGTTCTGCAGCTGACAGACGGAGTCCACTCAGTGGAAGGAACGGCTTGGGTCACGGTGCTGCCGGTTAATGACGACACCCCACGACTGCTCAAGTACTTACACACACACACACACACACACAGACACACAGACACACACACACACACACACACACACACACACACACACACACACCACTCTATAAAGACCATGTTTGGACTCAACAACAAAAAGACAGTTTGCATTACTTGTCCTCTGCAGTCAAAGGTTTTTAATTATTTAATGACTGACGTTTTAAGCCAATCACACATTTTCTACTATATCGTAGCATTTTCACGTTAGTTTTGAGTTGTTTGGTATCATAGTTATGAACACCTTATGAACAGGTGAGAACCCGGTTTAGTACCAGGTTCAGGTGGAACTCTGCTTCAGTGGAGCACGAGGAGCTGGTGAAATGTTGAATCAAACGTTGAATCAAACGTTGAATCAAATGTTGAATCAAACGTTGAGGCAAACGTGAGCTCAACAGAACGTACTCAGAGCTTAGGGTCTCCCTCTGTCCTCCCCCGGTCCGTCCCCCTCTGTTCTCTCCCAGTCCCTCACCCTATGTCCTCCCTCGATCCTTCACCCTATGTCCTCCCCAAGTCCGTCACCCTCTGTCTTTGCCCGGTCCGTCAGTCTCTGTCCTGCCCCGGTCCATCCAACTCTGTCCCCCTCCTCTGTACTCCCCCGATCCATCACCCTCTGTCCTCCCTGGTCTGTCACCCTCTGTCTTCGCTGGGTCTGTCAGTCTCTGTCCTCCCCAGTCCGTCAACCTCTGTCCTCCCCCAGTCTGTCACTCTCTGTCCTCCCTGGTCTGTCCCCCTCTGTCCTCCCCCTCAGAGGGAGTGCAGGCTGCGCCGGTGCTGTGACGTCCAGTGATGCAGAAGTGATGCAGCGACTTGGCAGCTGCTGCCTGCTTGTTGTTGCGTTCCTGCAGGATGCAGCGGCTTCTGTCCTGCGTGGATTTTATTTCCGAGTGAAGAAGCAGCCAGACGGTTCCTGATGTTCATCTCCAAAACAACACCGACTCCACCGACCTCCACCATCCCTCTGGAAAAACCTGCTGTCACACCAACTTTCCTGCTCTTGTTTCTTCTCGGGTTTAAAGGACCATTCAGTCTGTTTTGTGCTCTTCATGTCCTGAGGGGAACGTTTTACACGAACACAAACCTGCCAACATGTTGGGCCTGAAACTAAATGTTTTAAAACGCAGCTGTGAACAGTTTTCATTGTTCAGGAAACTTTATTCCTACAAAAAGAAGAAACTGTTCCAGGTCTCCTTGGGCCACCTGGACCTGGTTTTAAACTAGTTTTGAGCTGGTTCTGGTCTATATTTAAGACTTGTTTTGGACTATACTTAGAACTGTCGTTTGGCTGTTTAGGACTGGTTCTGGACTGGTATTTAGGGGAGGACCATCTGTTGCAGGACTTCTGGTTCTTCTTGTGGCTGAAGCTGGTTCTTCTGGACTTGTTGCAGGATGAATCGGACACCTCCTGATGCTGATGAACCTTTGTTGGGTGTTCACCTGTTAGATGTTGACAATCTGAGCCAGACAGTCTGAAACCTTAGGTTCTTCTCCGCTGGTGTTTCAGGAATGCTGGTCTGGAGGTGGACTCAGGCGAGCAGAGGGTGATCTCCAGTGTGGTTCTGGAGGCCGAGGACCTGGACACATCCCCAGAACAGGTGTACTTCATCCTGAACGCTGCACCGCGGTTTGGACATCTCCAGCTCAAGGTGAGTTTTACACCTCAACACGTTGTGTGACTTCACTGAAGACACTAAAGTTACTGTAGATAAAGAACAGGAGACATGAGGTTGACACCAGCAACACTTCTGTGATCGTTGGTCTGATCAGTCAGAACTTAGAAATCTCTGAACTGTCGTGTTAAAATGCAGCAGTGTTCTGATTCTGAACTATGTCTGCAGGCAGAGTCGGGTTGGATCGAGCTGTCAGCCGGTCAGAACTTCACTCAGGATGATGTGGAGATGAACCGGCTTTGGTACCGACACACTGCTGCAGCCAGCGCCGCCGGATTCAAAGGCCACGACAGCTTCCGCTTCACGCTGAGCGACCGAGACAACGAATCTCCGCCTCAGAGCTTCTTCATCTCCGTCCAGATGGTGCAGAAAGGTCCAAAACACTTGATTACATTGACACTCAGTCAGAACCTTTTATGTCAAGGTATTAAAGGAGCAACAGCCCAACATCACCTCGGCGTGATCCCCCTTCCCTTTTACACACAACAGTCAAACACACACCTCCCACGGACAGGAGTGGAAGAGCCTGTTAGTAAAGACAACATTTCCAGATAAAACCCAGATATTTTCATTTCCAGCTCATAAATCTGATCAGTTGGTTCAGACAAGGACTGAACAATTAATTTTACAAATGCAATAATAATTAACAAACACATACTCACACACAAACACACACAGAAACACAAACACTAAGAAACATTCGCACAGAAACACACACACGCACACACACGCCCTCCCTCCGCTGCCTCATGCATTATGTAGCGCCCCCTTCCTGCCACTTTTACCAGTCGGGTGAACATGGAGCTGCGGGGTCTCGGACCTTCTGGCTCAGGTCCCTCTGATCCTGGAGGAGTCGAGGTGAGAACGTTCGACCTCGTCAGCCGGTGAATAATTAACGGAGGTGGAGCAGCTGGACGGGCGTCGGCTAGGCTCCTCTGGGTGCTGCTGCTCCGACAACAACAAACTCTGACGCTTCATCTGAGTTTTGAACTTCAGGCCTCCGGTCTTCCGCTCAGAAACCTGAAACACCTGTTCTGCTGCCTCCAGGTGACGTAGTCCTGCAGATCCAGGCGGTGCACCTGATGGAGGGCCAGCGGGTCGTCCTGAACACCGACGTCCTGCTGGCGTCTGACTCTTCGGACCGGCCGGAGGAGTTGCTCTACACGGTGTCGGTTCCGCCTCGACGCGGCCTCGTCCATGCTGTCCAGCAGCCCGGAGTCCCTCTGACCAGCTTCACTCAGCTGGACGTCGCCGCTCACCGAGTGTGCTACACCCACGACAACAGCCACGATGCCGACACCGACTCCTTCAGGTGAGAACAGGTGAAGCTTCAGACTGTTTAACACCAGAAATTAATTTTGGTCACTCAGTGAAATGCCGAGTTACTCAAAACTGATTGTTTTGAAATGTCACTATAGAGGGCAGTGTTGTGCAATGTGCAGTCTGACCTGATGGTGGCAGTGTTGTAGTTCTCAAAGTGACCCGATGGTGGTGTCGTTGTAGTTCACAGTCTGACCTGATTGTGGCGGTGTTGTAGTTTACCGAATGACCCCATGGTGGCGGTATTGTAGTTCTCAGATAAGTCAACTTTATTAATCAAACAGGAATCGATTAGATCCAGTAAAATAGTTAAAAATATAAGAATGAAAGCAAATTGAGGTGCAAAGGACTAGTAATGCTGAATACCATCGATAATATCAGAAAAGATATTATTAATACTTTATTCATGCTACTAATATTTATAATGTTATCAATAAAAACTCCTGATGAAATACTGTTTAATAGATATCTAATTAAACTGTGATGCTGGTTTCAGTCTGTTTGAACACTGATGCAGGTGAAAAATTTTATTATGTTATTATTGTGCAACATGAAATGTCTGCTGCACATTGGGAGGATGTTTGTGTCCCATCACCCCAAAGCGATCACACTTAACATTTGGCCACCGACAGGAAGTTGAAGAAGGAAAAGACTCGACTCGGGACGCGCTGCTTATCTGCTTTTCAACCAGTTTGGCAGCAGTAGGTCTTACAGGGAAAACAGAACCAGAACTCTGCTCCTGCGAACGGCTGGAAGTCTGGAGACCCACCGGACCAGAACCAA